>NC_056728.1:759538897-759593897 GCF_019279795.1 Protopterus annectens | reverse complement strand
TGCTAACAAGATGACAGTGGTGATTAGAAAATAGGATATGTGTGATATTACAGGGTAAGAATACATCTGACACCATAGTCTGTAGGAATGGTTAACAATGCATCCAGTGAGTTTTTAGCATCCATTTTAGCATTTCTGATACTTAGCAGCACATTCCAGGTAAAACAAACAATGTAATTTGCCAGTTTCTTATTTGCCTAACTATTGCAGGAAAGATGATCCCACATATGACCACTGCCTAATATGCAGTGACAGATCAATGACATACTGCAATATCAATTCATAACATAGCAGACCAATGAATGTATGAAGAATCAATTCAACAAGAAAAGACAAGGGTAGTAGATAATACAAGTAATTATAGGAAATTAAATTAGCTGCAAGATTTTTTTAAAAAGTAACAATTCTTTTTGGTGTGCCATCTGTGAAGCATAACTTTAAAGGGAAAAAGCAGCACAAGTTACAACTCTTGTATCTGTTAATTAAATATGTCAAACATTCAAAAAGTATATGGCTTTGATACATTACCTTTGACTTTATCTAAACTGTCTATAAGCATGGCTCTGAGGGAGTCTGAATCCATTCTTATTATGACCAGTACCTATGAAAAGCACATGAAATGAGATCAAAGTAATTTACTAACTTAGTTAATGCAACATTATTAGATTAAAAAAATGTGATGAATCTACTTTTGTCCATGCTTTATTGATAGCATGCAATGCTTATAAAGGGAGTCACAACCTCTACAAACCAGTTTATTTAGCCAAATTTTGCCTTCTATAAGTCAACTATTTTATAAAAAAAGATAGCACCAGACAAAATTTCAGTAAAGATAACTGGATATCAGAATAACATTTTTTCCTTAAACGAAACAGATATTCTGATAAGCTTAAATAATGTCTCATCTAAAAATTGCCTCTTTTTAAACACCTTTATTAAATTATCACTTAAAACATAGACAAACAGACCTTAATAGAAAAGAAAACAAATCATTTTAACATTTTTCCACTAAAATACAATATACATCACAAATATTTCCAATGCTACTATCATTAGCCCAACATTACAAAAAATTGCTGAATTCCTGCCTTTCCTTAAGCCTCACTCCTCCTCCTGAATATTATTACATGTGTATTGTTTCCACAATTTCCATTTACTTCAAAGTAATTTGTTCCTTTCCTTTTCTAAAGATACCTGTTCAAGTTCTTTTATCTATTTCTAATATTTAATACCTGAAATAAAGTCGGTATACACTTTGTGTTCCCTTTTCTAGTAATTGTTTTTTTAGTAGCCAACACAATTAAACTTAATACTATATCTAGGCAATTCAGATCTTATATCCCAGCTCAGAAGAATCATTCAGTACAGCCATTTACTCACCCAATATTTCTGAGAGAGTACTTTATAGGGAATTTTTAAAATCTGGCAATTCATTACATTCCCAAAACATATGTTCACAGTTACCCCTTTCTTCTCCATCATACCTCCAACATTTCCTACCTACCTGAGAAAAATTTCTTTGAAGTCTGCTTGGGTATAAAAATACTTATATAAACACTTACAAGTAAAGATCCTAAACCTTCTGGACTTGGTTGCATACTTGGGAGCCATACACCTCTTCCCATTGTTTTCTTGTAAATTGTTTTTCCAGTCTGTCTTCCAAATCTTTCCTAACCTCCTCTGATTGATTTGCATCGTTATCATACAATATATTATATGGTCCTACTAATTATCCATTTTTAACAGCTGCTTCTGTTCTAGATTCAACTAAAAACTCTTCCAGATCCGGGGTTCATGTAAAATTCCCCTATTCATTCCTCTTTGCCAGTACTCTGAGATCAAGCCCTGGTAGGGAAGGCAATCTGTAGCCTACAATCCAAATATCTTCTTGGCCTCATCCTAATCTATTACCTTTCCTTTTCTAGTTATTTGCTCCCAACACTGTGGTTCCTTTGCCAGTTTTCTCCAGTAAATTCCATACCCCTCTTGCCTATTTTCTGTACCCTTACTTGCAGTCATCCCAATTGGCAAACTCTCCTTTCTATATTCCTGCTTAGTTCTTAGAATACTTTCTACAGCTTTATGTATATAATATTCTGTATGGTTGTTATTATTCTCCTTATGGATCTGCATTCAAAATCCCACTCTTTCTTTTAATTTCTTGAACTCCCCCTGTTTTATCATCATCCCTTTCCACTTTGAATTATAACATTCTGCTTATGTTATGCATATGGGTTTTAACCGAGTAGCTCTAAAATATCTCTTCAAATCAGGTCATCCTAAGCCACCTTGTTCTGTTGGGAGGATCAACTTATCCCATTTAATTCTTACCCTCTTCCCCTTCCAGAAAAATTCCTTCAATTCTTTATAAAATATTGCCCACAACTTCTCTGGTTGCTAAAAACTATGCCTAACTTGTATATACAATTAATGGGACTAAAAAGATTTTTGCTGCTTGTATCTATTACCCTTATCCATAAACAAGAGCTTCTAGATTCTTGGTTTTTGCATTATATTTAGATAAGTCTCTTCACTCATATGCATAGCTGTCATAACAGAAGTCTTTTTAATACACACGCACCTAAATACTTTATCTTACCTTGTCACCATAAATATAGGTATTGATGAACCAATTCATGTGTAGGTACATAATATACGGCTATAGCCTTTGTTTTATCATAATTAGTTTTATATCCCAAAATAACATGAAACTGTCCAACACCAAAATGTCCTTTCCTGGATTTAACAAGTACAAAATAATATCATCTGCAGATTAGGCTATTTTTTCTTGATTACCATACCAATTATGTCCTTGAATTTTTGATTACCATGTCAATTGTACCCCTGAATTTCTCAGTACTTTATTTTCTTTGCAAATGATTCTTAATATAAAACAAATAACAAACAAGAAAGAAGACACCTCCTGCCTAGTTCCTTTGTTCAAACAATACTTTTCAGAGAGGAACCCTCCCCCTTTAATTCTTGCTTCTGATCCTTCATATGTCCCCCTAATTAAACTAATTATTGTATCAGGGAATACAAATGCTTCTATTGCCCTACTCATACAATCTCAGCTTATTCTGTCAAATGCTTTCTCTGCATCAAGACTTACCAACAACAGTGGTATTTACGTACATTCTGTTTCCTTCTGGATCATCATTGTTCTATTAATGTTCTCAAATGTTTGGCTCTCCTCCACAAAATCACATTGATCCATTTCCATCTGTTTTGCACACCTTTGCCATTCTTTTAGCAAGTATACTTAAACAATTTTTAATCATAGTTTTAAATAGAAATCAGTCTGTATTTATTTAACATTTGTTTACCGGGAAAGTCCAACTGGGACAGAGCTCATTTTCAGCAGAGGCCTGGGAAGAAATGCTCCAGATTCATGTCTTTGGAATGCGGACAAAACCAGAAAACAAGAGGAAACCCATGTGAACACAGGGAAGACACACAGACTCTGCACGGAAGGCACCCCAGCCGAGAACTGAACCAGAGACTGTCTTGATGTGAGGCAACAATACTAACCGCTGCATCACTGTACATATATGAAGTTGGGTTTGATGTGTCTCTACTCTCTTTGGGTAATACAGCCATCACAGCTTTATTCCAAGATGTGGTGCTTTCCCTCCTTTTAAAATTCTATAAAACAGAGTCTTCCAGATCTTCATCTCTTTCTTCCCTCCTAGCTTCTGAACTTCTATTTGTACACCATCTCTTCTTGGAGACTTCCATGCAGATTGATAATACATTACTATTTGTATATATTATCTCCTCCTATCCTAACTATTAGTTATTGAGCCTCATCTTCCTATAACTTTGACATAACTCTTACATACTGTACATATTTCCATTTCTGCTCTTTCTTCTTTTCCATACTTCTCTGCTTTATACAAATTTTTACAAAATTTCTGAAATATTTCTAATGCCTCCATAGGATCTCTGGTTATTTTTCTTGTCAGAACACCCTTTCTGCTTTCTGTGTTGTATTACAAGGCTTTGTGCTCTCAAGCTGTTATCAAAAATAGTTGCTTAACGCATTCCCTACAATGGAGCAGTGGAAGTTTGCACTTTAACATCCAATGGGCGAAGCCAAAGCTTTTCGACAGAATCAAATTATGGCTTCATATTTCAATGCTTGCTGAAACCTTTTTATTTCTCCCTATATTTATTTAAACTTCATAATAGCAGTTTTTGGTTAAATATTAATACATATCCACATAATCTTCCTCCCTTTTCAATATCCCCTTACTACTGTAACTCTACCATTATTGTCTTCCTCATCTATCACAACTGGAGCACCTCTAGAAATCAGTATAACTACTCCCATTTTCCTTTGTCCCTGATATTCTGCTGACTATCCATCCTAAGATCCTTTTGTAGTCAAGTTCACATGCCATTTATTTCCAGATATGTTTCCTGCATAGTTTCTATTGCACTCTGCATTTATTAATATAATTCAATACTTTTCCTTTTTGTATATACCTGTAAGGCCATTTACATTCCAAGATATGGTTCCCACCTATTATATATGACAGTCTTACATGCAAACAATGTTTGCCAGTCTGATCTTTTCTACAGTTGTTTCTTCTTATCTTCATTTGAAAACTACATAATTTTTTCAAGACTTTAATGAAAATTTTCAGGCAAAAAAAAAAATGCATTTTAAGAAGACCTATATCCATATTAACTGAGAACAAGCACACAAAATGATGTACATTTTCAACAAATGCAGTTTAACTTTCCAAGTAGAAAGAACTGCCTCAAATGGAAAGTTGCACCCTTTCAGAAAACATTAAATTTTAGCCCAAGAAAATGTGCACTGTCTACATTTAAATAAAACTGTCCTATTAAATACATAAAAGTATTAAGGGTCTATATTACAATGTCGAACTCACAGGAGTTTGAACATTGTAATATCGAACCCATATGTTCGAAATGCAAAAATAGTGACCCCACAGAACACCAATTTTTTTCCCAGGGAAAAAAATTGGTGGGCCATTTTCACTGCTTTGCTATTTCCTCCACTCTGGTGTGATCTCGAAGTTGGTATATTTAAGTAGGGGGGTATGGGGGCACAGCCCCCACATTGGGGGTTGTGGGGGTGAAGCTCCCCACATTAGTTTAAGTTTAAAGTGTACATTTTTTTTGTACCGGAACAGCGATTCTTTTCCCTGGGAAAAAATGGTTGTTCTGTGTTTATGTACTTTTTGGTTTTTGAACTTTCTGTTTCGATATTACATCATTCAAACTCCTGTGAGTTTGACGATGTAATATAGACCCAAGTATTAAGACTACTGGAGAGGCTACCATCTCATATTCACTTCCCATAATTTCAAACATTGCTTTCACTGAACTGCTTACTACTGTACCTTTAAATTTTGCTTTTCCCTCAGTAAAGTATTGTCTGGCTCTCAAGATTAATTGCTTGCACCTACAGACAAGTCAACTCCATGTAATAGCAGTCAGTAATGAGGAAAGAACAGCTAACTTTTTCAGATGCATGAAAGAATCTTTGTAAATTTCACGCACAACAAAATGTACAGAATTCCCCTGGCCAACTGCCTTCAGCTACACACTTCATGTCTCCCACGGAGAGCATGTGTTAATGGAAAAAAATAGCATTTTTCATGCCTTTCATCATTTGTCTTATTAATCTAGACACCTGTCTTTATAAAAACAAGGAAATTATCTTAGTTCTACATATAATATAATTAGTACACTTTTATAACCCAACTCCACCCCAGCAACCCACGGTCCTGCTTCAATCCAGCCTTTCTCATCTTGTTATATGGTATAGCCTATATTTTTTTTACAACTAAAAACGTACTTGTTTACTTTGCTATCATTAATATAAACAACAGCTACAGAAATTACTCACCCTCACATTTAAAATA
The DNA here is from genome assembly GCF_019279795.1 of Protopterus annectens. Lineage (NCBI taxonomy): Eukaryota > Metazoa > Chordata > Ceratodontiformes > Protopteridae > Protopterus > Protopterus annectens. The sequence goes on along the minus strand of NC_056728.1, from coordinate 759,587,997 downwards.
CCTTTGAGTGCACACTTTACAAAACTGCCTTATAATACAACCTGCAGTTTATGTCACGAAATGCTTTACACAAATACTATTAAGAATAACATTATATTTACAGTATCTTCTTTTTCCCTTCAGTGTCATTCTAAACATTAATTACATAAAAGTAGAGTATATGCTTTAAAGTACATCTGCAAGTTTAACAAAGTCAGCAAAATTCCAGTCTTTTTCAGCCATTTTTGAAAGCCATATTTTACTAATGTGACTGATACTTTATAGTTTCCCATTTAATCACTGATTTCAGTGTTGCTACTCTTCTTCATGATCATCTCCATATCCCAACATCAGACTCTGATTCAAATCCAATGTTCTCCTAATTCTTCTAGTCAGCTCATGTGCCATTTCTGTCTTTCAAGCATTTTTCTTTGAAACATTGGAAAATGTTTCACTGGCAAATTCTCTGCATAAGCTTTACTGTCAACAGAATGAGAAGCAAAGTCTCCAACTGCTTGCTTGCTCACCTGGACAAACTTTTTTTTATTTCTTCCTGCATCCAAAAATGTATTTGAAACTCCAGGAAAAATATTCTGAAGACAGCTGGATACAGCATCTTGAACCTTATACCCACCTCCTGACATTCCCTGATTGCTGGGATAAATTTGCTTCTCTTCTGCCTGCTGTATAGTGAATAAACATTTTCTACAAACACTCTGCTGTCACTTAAGTTTTAATAATTTTTCCTTTTTGCTATTGTTTTCTCAGGAGTGACTCTTTGTACTGGTAAGATTGTATCTTTACTAATATAGGTCTTAGCTGCTTTTTCATGGCTAGGTTTGGAGCATACACTGAATGAACCCTTTTAATTAAAAAATTCTGCTGTGGAACACCAGTCAAGTTTCTTATTTGTGCCTTCATTGCAGTTTCTGGTCCAGCACAAACTCTCAAGTTTTCTTTGCATGCTATTATTTTTAAAATGTTTGAAGTTTTATTAGTTTCTCTGAATAGCTAGTTAAAGCTTCTGTGCATTTTCCAGTATTTTATTTTTGATATTTAGTTGATATATTCCTTTAATGTTTCATTTATTTCAATCAGTTCTGAGTATAGTTGATTTATTTTTTTTAAAATGCTTTTTGCTGAATAGCAGCAGGATTCTTCCCAGACGGTGTTTTTCTTCAGTTTTTCTGGTTGATTTTCTTTCAAGTTCTCCAGCGTTTTTCTTTTCTGGCATCCAGACAGTGCACTTAGTACCCAGTAACTGTATTTTATCCAGAATGACAATTACACAGGCCCTTTTTCACAGTTTCTGTTTTCATACTGGGAGAGGTGAAATTAAGCTGTTGTTCAGTGTGCAGCCATCTTGGAAGTCAGGAGAGAAGTAATGCTGATGGTTTTGAAAATAACTCATTTATGGAAGTCTATAACAGTTGATTGCGGTGTAATCTGTAGAAAATCTGACAGGAAAGCAAACATGAACTTTGAGGAATAAGCCATATTTCAGTCAAATAAATGATAGCTACTGTATCTATTGTAGACAGGCCTTTATGATGCTTATCCCATTAGGATTTACATTACTGACAGCAGCACAAAACACTAAACTGAGCAAACATTTGGTAATTTAAAGTTTGTAAAGCTTCACCTCTGCAAAAGTTGGCCAATCAAAATCAAGCCTATCTTCCAAAATAAGTCACTCAATCAAAATTAGGCACTATGATCCTTCAATGGAACCTAAACTCAGGCAGCTGTCATGTAGAAACCTCTACCCTCATCAGTGGCTGTTACACTACTGACCTGGCCCTAGGAAGCTACTGATATCCTTATGTGTTGACTCAGTCAGAATCTTGATGGAAAAGGGCTTTGAGGTCTTCTTCTTCTTCTTTTCTGTAGACTTTTCTGGATTGTGTATTCAAGCACTGTCAGCTGTTTGACAATGAACAACACCAAACTGAGTAAATCTCAAGTTATTTGAAGATTCTAGGCCTTTTATCCCATGGAAATCAATCAGTCAAAAATTAAGCCTATGCTACTGCAGAAGCCAGACAATCATATCCAGGCATTCCAGTCCTTCAATGGGCAGATTTTTCAAGAACTTTATGATGAAGCTCATTAGTTAATAACCTATTTATATTGTGTGGCTCTTCCAGGAATCTTTTATTTTTATTTTAACCACTGTGAAGTAAAATGCTTGCTGTAAAAATCAGGCTCATTAGCCTACAGATGACTGCCACTGCTCAAACTTCTTTCATAAAACTGGACAGGCTGCATCCTGTCTCGAATACAGAATGACTGCAAGTAGCACTAACAGTGTGAATCATATTTACTCAGAGTATTGCTAACAGTGTTGACCTTGATAGCAGAGTAAGTGGAGTTAGAAAGCTCCTGCAAACTCATTAACATATTTCCCAAATTGTTACAGGTTTCCTCTGAAAATAATTTGCCTGTTCCTAAGGCAAATGGTCTTCAATGTCTTAGTGGCAGGTATGTACTTCCTCCTCAGTCTCTGAAATTTACTGTGCATAGGTTGGAGTCCAAGGTGTTTTTCCACCTTTTCCAAGACCTGCCTGCCTCCTTCAGCTACCTCATAAGGGGACTAGATAGCCAAGAATATCTTTTACCCCTAAACCTCCTCACTCTATCAAAAACAGTCAACCCATGAAAAGTTATAAAGCTAATGTTGCATTTTTCTGTGAAGTTGTAGTTTCCCAATTAACAACATGCAGCTCTCTAAAGACATTATCCTCTATACAGGAATAGCTTACCTGTACTACTGACTAAAAGTAATATTCTTTTCCCTTTGGAATAACCAGTATGAGGCGATTGGATAGTGACAACTAAGTGAATTTGAATGCTCTATCATACTGTCAAGAAAGTATGTTTACCAATCAATAAAGAATGGATGTCAGAGATTGTGGTGGGTTAACTGGTTTATTGACTTTCTATATCAGACTGAGATCAACCATCATGCTCAGCAGTTATTCTTTTTCAAGACTCAACCAATTAAGGTTTATAACATCCTGCAGAATCAAACATTTCCACTTCCTGTTCTTACATATGAAAGAAATAATGTCTTCACAAATGTTCAAATTTCACGGTAAAGGTAAACATGCAACACTTGGCAACTATTTTGTGTGACTCCCTTGAAGAGTTTGGATTAACAAATATTTGGGAGCTTTTTCATTCTGTGAGCAATTTCTGGATCAGAATCCCTTGTAATATGTTGATTAGTAACATAAAAAACTCATTTCTAGATTTGACTCATATCACATAATAGGATGTAATTATGAATTATGAGAACAGTGAAGAATTCATCTTTAGACTTAGTCTTATTATTGCTTTCTGTCTGTCTATCATAGATCATTTTTAGGCTGTATCATTAGTTCTTTCTGTCTGTCTGTCAATCCATTTACATTTGTTAACCAGGACTGTCCAGCTGGGAAGTTCTATTTTCAGTGGAATCCCAAGAAGTTAACTCCAGAACATTAACAAAGTAGGTTAAAACAGAGTGAAATAACATATGATGTCCCAAAACCATAGCTACATCTGGCACATCAAGCAGCTTAACAAACATGCACCCTTCCAACACAAAGTTGAGGACCAAAAAAAAGGTCTTCTGTAATAAGGAGCTTGTTGTGGTTAAAAACATACTGAGTTCCTAAATATAAGCATGAACACAATATAGACATTCATTTAGGAAGCCATGATATCATCAGTGGCTTCTTAAATGAATGGTGGTATTACATTTGTGCCCCATTGGCAACTGCCAATCATGCCCCAAAATAGCTTTTATGTCTGGGGTAGATGTCATGTTCACTTCACCCTGCATATGGCTCTGTAATGTTTATCTTGTAACAAAAATGATAATATAAACAAGGAAGGATAAAATTAAAAAATGAATAAGACATTCAGTCGTAATGCAGCTAACAATTGGTTTGATATCACAGAGAAAATGTCAGCTTAACATTTATGTAACAAGATGTTCGGTATCAAATAATTAACATTAACAAAGCAGGTAAACTGATGACATGACATAAGATGATGACTCCATAACAAGATGAAAAGTGGTTTCATATCATGCAGGAAAATATCAGCTTAACACCAAAAGGTAAATAACAGTTGAAAAATAGTATGAGGATGCTATGAATTAAAAAAAAAAAACAGAATGGAAAAAAGCAATGATGTTTACTTGGAAAACAGAATTGAATGTAGTCAAGAAATCAGGAATAACAAGAACAGGATCAGTAACAGGTATTTTTTACCAAAAACTAAAGTTAAAATTACAATAATATGCCTCCAGCTTTATCATTGTAAGCTGAATTAATATTTAGATGAGATCTGTGACAGCTTAAGTGATGTCACAGCTGCAAACTCAATTTATGCAGATGTATGTTAGTTAAGCAAGATACGAATTTACGTTTGTCTTTTGTGTTTCTTATTTCTGGGGGAAGCCTATTCAGCTTTTTCCTATATAGGAAGAGAATAAGAGTGACCATACCATACCTACTGACAACTTTGGGGATATGGATTAAATGAAGCATGTATTCTGTGAGGTGACTCTACTAGCAAAGAGGGGGCAGTTAGGTTTGTAAGGGAATGTTTTGTTATACATAGGTGATTTGATGCAAATATGTGATTGAATTCAAACCAACCTGGAATGATTGTCAGTGGTGGGTTTGACCACTGTAAAATAAAACATACTAAGAAATTCTAAAATTGTTCCAGCTTGTTTACAAGATCAGAAGTTAGATTACTTCAGAGATGGGAAGACTACAAGAGAGACAGAAAGAGATAATATCTAGCTGTGACAGCCATACCTAGGCAAATGGTTTTCGGAATATACTAGGGAACCTGCAGGAGCTTTCTGACAGTGTCATGCTACATGGAGAAGTGCATAAGGAATTCTAGAGTTTGCTTAATGTTAGGTTGTTTTTTTGTGATGTATTTTCTAACTAAATGTGGAACCTATGCCGGTTCTAAAGGTATAATGCTAGTATCTTGGTAGTATCCATTTCTTCAATGCATAATAAGTCCATTGCAGAGATATTTTGATATTTTTCACTATTTCCTGTGGCCATATCAGGAAGACTCTAAGGACTAGATACAGATACTACTACAGGTGGCTTAGAAAGAAATTGCACAGCTTTAAAGGTGCTTAAGATCAAGTTTAAGCTGTTCATCAATGATTCAAGTGAAAGAATATTTTGAGCAGTCTTAGAATATCTGGAAATTTTGTGGAAATTATACTTTCTGAATGGTTGGCACATTTTTTTAAATCTGGTGCTCCTGATAGTATCAGATATGTTGTTCATGAATATGGTAAATAGAAGTGGCTCAAGTACAAAGCTTTGAGGGACACCATCACTAAATATAATTATGGTCTTATTGATTATGACAATTTAAAATCTTGTTTATCTAATTTTTATTTACATACGATCTCAAATGAGGTTTGCCTTGCTTATGACATTCCTAGAAAAGTTAATGAGGGCAAATGCTGAGTCCACTGTTATACATTGTCAAAAAATAGTAAGGAAACTTACCATATCTGTGGAAACCAAATCTTCACAAGTTATAGTAGAGGAAAAAGAGATTTTGGTCAAGGTATATGAAGTGTCCTACATGATTTAATAAGAATAAATTAAACAGGTGCTGTAAAGAATTACAATTTCTAATTAAACCTGAGAAAAGTATTTATGAAACTAATGTAGCAAACAGTACTAGTAATAACAAAAGATTTTATAAGTATTTCAATTATTTCAATAACACTGTTTCCTACTTGCATTAGATTGATTGTGAAGGAGTAATTATAGCAGAATATAAAACTATTGCTAATATCATTGAAAATTATTTTGCTAACATTAAATCAGGTTTTGAGGTTAAATCCAACATTACATCTTTGGTAGATGTAACTAAGTTGAGATAATTTTCTTTAATGTCTCATAATATATTGAGAATACCACTTAAGAAGTTAAATAAATCCAGTACTGTGGGTCCTGACAATATAACAATGATTATGATAGCAAATTTATTGGATGAACTGGAACTTTTACTGTTAAATTTATTCAGTAAATTATTATGTAAAGGTATTGTTCCTCTTTTGTGGAAATTATCTTATATTGCACCTATTTTTAAGAAGAGAAACATACTTGAATTGTAGAACTATTGCCTTGTTAGCTTAACATCTGTATTGGGTAAATGTTTTAAATGTTGTCTCAATCAGATATTAGATAAGGAAATACATTTTAAGAAATGTGGCATCTATTAGCATGGGTTAATTCATGGGCACTTAACATGAAGTAATTTGGTAGGATTTTATGATTACATTACCATGGCAGTAGATTTGGGGTTAAGTGTGGATGTCATCTTCTTAGATTTAACTAAGCCTTTTGACTTATTAAACATACTCTGTGATTTTCAAAGTATTACATGATCTCAGTATTAACCCTTAATTATTTGGATCTCAAACTGGCTAACTGGTAAGAAACAAAATGTATCATAAGTGGAATTAAATCTGATTGTACTGAAACCCAATGTGGAGTTCCACAGGGTCAGTATTGGACCCTGTGCTATTTAATTTAGTAATTAGTATTAAGAAATATGAATTGGCAGCTGCCAGCAATGGTAAAGCAAAGTCTAAGTTTGCTTTGCAGTTTACATACTTTAGAGGTCCAAACTGTTAAAATGATACAGCAAAGAGGAGGAGGAGGAGGAGTTGTGATGGTGAAATGTTATAGAGTGAAGTATAACAGGACCTGAGCTTTTGTACAAAGTCAATGAAATAAGAAGAGAGTTTTTCTGGAACTGAAACATCATTGAATTGTGGGAACAGGGAGGGGGTGACATAGTAACAAGAGTGGAGAAGTTGAATAACTGATCTCCAAAAATTTTAAGGGTGTTTGCATATTGATTTTATTGCTCAGTAAAATAGAGCATTTCAATAACAATGATGGCATTTTTACTGTATTGGAAGCTATACTTAATCTGTTAAAATTGTTACAGTTGCATATTTTGTGGTGCTGGTTCCAGAGGTTGTCTCTATTGATCATTAACCTTCGAATTTTAGGAGTTATCCAGGCCAGTGTGAAGAATCACATTTTTTCCAACAAGGTTTTTAGTGTAGTTAGGAAGACATGGTTTAAATGGGATATAGGCTTGTGTATAGGTAGTAAGTGCAGGGGAGCTTCACTATTTTCTAGAACATTGCTTAAATAAAAAATGTCAGATTTTGAGATTTGACATGAAAGGTAGAACTTCTGTAATTTGTTCACTTTGTTACAGCACCAGACGGCAAATAATAGAAGATGGTCACTACTTAACAGGAAACATAGGTGTGAGATAAGATCCATTTTAAGTAAACTTTCTTTGCCTCTATAAAACAAAATAAATATTGCCTAGATATGCTATACAGGTTCCAAACTTATTAAAAGTTTCATTCCACTAAATACAGTGGAACATCATAAACAGCTAAATAGCTAAATTTAATGAATAGCTAAATTTACCACCAATTTCCCTTACAGGAACCACCATTGTCAAAGCTTAAAGCAATTAAACTGGCTTGAACTACACAACTACCTAACATATTCACAACTAACTACAGCATGCAGACTCATTCATCATCCAGAAAAAATGCACTGCACTACAAAACTTATTACTGCCTTACCGCCCAGCAAGAGACCTCTGTTCTACTAACAAATTCTTAATACTTATAAATAAGTCAAATAATATTGCAGGAGAGTTATTCTACTCCCAATACATTGTTAAACTCTGGAACAGTATCCTGTCACAAAGAAAACTTTCTGAAAAAGGCATTAGTTTTAAACCACTGCTCAAACAACATTTTAACCCATTCTAGTTCTGCACATTCTCATCACAAGGTTGAGATTTTGTGTTCACTGTACGATACTCTCCAAATACTCTCCTTAAACAGAATACTTTCAAACTCTCACTGAAATGAAAAAACAATTTTTATAAGTAACTGATACCTGTACAATCCACTAAGTTGCACATGGGCTCTCTCGTTAGTAACTTCCACATCTGTAAAATCTTAGAATGTATAAATGTAAAAAGAAGTTATGTATTTACCATAACACTCCACCTGTGTTGTCCTTTTTCATTCTTCCTCAACTGATGGGCTTGGATATGAGCCCTCGGATCTGACACGGCCATGGTAAAAGCATGTGGCAACCTTGAACTCTCAAGCTTTTCTCTTACCCAGAATGCACCAACCCTTATTACCTCAGATCTTGTTTCTAGGCTATAGCAAAAGATTAGACACTTTATGCATGGAAAAAAAACCTTAAGCAGTATTATGGCAGATAAGGGTAGCACAAAGCTATATCTGGAATCATAGAATGCAAGGGGAAGACCTCAAAAACTTGCTCTATCCACTCGCTCTTCCGGAAAAAACTAGTTGAGGGCTGGTGGGTGAGGTGTTGAGGAAGAATGAAAATGGACAACAGAGATGGAACGGTATGCTAAGTACATAACTTTTATTTGATGTTGTCAATTTTCATTCTGTCCTCAGCTGATGGGACAGAGTCTCCAGCTACTGGAATTCCAGGTTGGTCTCATGGAAGGATATTCCTAAGCTCCACTGAGCCAAATGATACCCTACTTATACAAACTAAGTCCAGTTTGAAATGACAGATGAAGGTGTGAGGTAACGCCCAAGTTGCTGCTGCACAAATATTATCCATGGAGGCTCTTGAATGAAAGGCTGAAGAACCTGCTATTGATCTAATTGAATGAGCATGCAGCTGCTTAGTTAAAGGCAAGTTCAACTTATTGTAAATAAAGGAAATGCAATTAGTAATCCATTTGCTAAGGGACACTCTAGACACAGGCTTGCCAAATTTCCTTTCAGCAAAGGAATTGAATAACTGATATGAATTTCTGAAGACTTTTGTCCTGTGTAAATAGAAATGCAATTGCCTATGCCCCTTTGGTGAATGCAACAAATATTTGCCTTTGTATAATTTGGGAAGAAAACTGGTAGACTGATAGATTGGTTAGTGTTGGAATCTGATATTACTTTTGGGAAAAAGGATGCATTTGTTCAGAAAGTAACTCTATCCTTATGAAAAAATTAGGCTTGGGGGTTTTGCTGACTGTGCCTGAATTTCTGAAATCTGTCTGGCAGAGGTAATGGCCAGCAGAAACAGTCTTCCAAGACAGAAATTTTATATCACAAGTATGTGTAGATTCAAAAGTCAGAAGGACCAAAGCTTGCAGCACTAATGTTATGTCCCACGGAGGAGTAGGATCTTTAATTGGAGGTCTCAACAGAAGTGTTTCTTGTAGAAAGTCCTTACAAAGTTAATGGGAAGCAAGGGAAGAGCCATCAAAACCAAACTGGAAATCACTGTTAATTGGACCTTTACTGTGGAAGAACTGCCCCTTGAATAAAAAGCAATGACAAGAATTCTAGGATAGTATGAACTGGAGCAGAAAAGGATTCCACATTATTTTGAAGTGCCCAATGTACAAATCATTTCCATTTGCTAGCATAAACTTTCCTTGTAGATGGTTTGAGTGAGGATAATAGAAATAGACGGACAGGGGAAAAGAGCATAAGCTGTCTGGCTATCACTGGAAATGGAAAAACCAAGCTGTCAGCTTAAGATTTGGAAGGTCCGGATGAGTCATGTCTGTCAGGTGATACAGCAGGTCTGGAGTTGGATCCAGAATCCAGGGTTGATGGGTCAAATTAGGCCAAAGGAAGGGGAACCAAATTTATCAAGGCTAAAAGGGTGCAATGCGAATGACCTTGTTTTTCAACTTGGCAGCTTTCTGAAGGAATTTTGGTATTAGAGGGATCAGGGGATATGCATACAGTAACCTGGGGGGCCATTAGTGGAGAAGAGCATCCCTTCGTGACTTCCCCTGTAAGAGGATGAGGGCAAAGTAGCTGCTGCACTTGTTGTTTAGGGGAGATGCAAACAGATCACAGCAAGGCTGGCACCACCTGTAAAATATAATTTCCGCTATTTTCTGGTTAAGGGACCATGTGTGAGGTAACAGAATGCACCTGCTCAGTTTTTCTGTTAGCACGTTGGACTTCCCTGGAATGTGTGTTGCTAAGAGAAGGTGGATGGAAGAGACTGCCCATCGCCAACACCCTTAGTGCTTCTTGACATAGGGGGTATGATTTGGTTCCTGCTTGTTTGCTGATGTACCAAACATATTGGCTGTTTGTAATGCAATCGTTCCTGATGGGAGAGCTTTGTGATGGGCTTGCAATGCTAAAAGCACTGCTCTCAACTCAAGAACATTTACATGCAAATGTACCTCTTCAGGGGACCACATGCCTTGGACTGTCTTTCCCAGGTTATACCCCCCAGCTGGGAAGCATCCATGGTCACTATGTCTTTGGGTTGAGAATGAAAAAATAAACAGCCCTGTAGCAGTTATTCCAACTGGGTCCACCATAACAAATCTTTCTTGCACAGGTTGATGATTCGTATTGAGTGGATAAGGGTAGCTGAAGTACTGAACACTGAGATGCTAGCATCCACTTAAGAATCCTCATGTGGAATCTGGCCAGCAGAACAAGGGTTATTGCTGCTACCATTTATCCTAGTGTCTGTAGAACTAGACGAGCTGGGAATGTGGTACTGGAAGGTATCTTGCTGACTTGCAATCTAAAAGTTCAATCTCTGGAGAGAGGAAGCAAAGCTATTGCTGATTTTGTTTTGAACACCACTCCTATGAACTCTATAGTTTGAGATAGTTGTGATTTTTCAAAATGTATGGTTATGCCTAACCATGCACAAGTATGAATTATTTCTTCTCTTGCTATGATGAGTTGATGCCTGGTCAGGCAGAGATGAGCCAGTCATCTAAGTAAGGAAACACTCAAAATCTGTGCAGTCTCAAGTAAGCTGCTACCACTGCCATGCATTTGAACACCCTAGGGGCTGTGATGAGACCAAAGGGCAGTGCTTTGAACTGGTAATGACTGGCTCCCACCTGGAAGAATAAGAATTTCCTGGATCATCTGTTCATTTTTATATGATAGTATGCATCCTGGAGATCTACGAGCACATCCAGTCATCCTTTTCCAAAAGCAGAAGAATGGACTGAAATATAACCATCTAGAACTTTGTTTTCTTAAATTTGTTCAGATTGCTGAGATCCAGAATTGGTCTCCAGTCTCATTTTCTTTGGCACTAAAAAGAATTTTGAGTAAGTTTTGGATCCTTTCTGGTCTAGGGAACCTCTTGGAAGACTCTTTTGTTTAGCAGCTTTTGTATTTGAATGTCTGCTTGTTCCCTCTGTCAGGATGGAACACTGGGGAATTTCCTGGAATTTAGAGGAAGAAGGGAAAATGGAATTATATAGCCTCTGGATATGATTCTCTGCACTCAAGTGTCTTTTATTATTTCTAACCAGGCTCTCTGGTGCAGGGACAAATGATCCCCAATTGCCTCCAGAGGGGAACAGCTGGGCCTCCTTCTGGGAGCGCTGGATGGGTTTGTCAAAGAATGTTTCTCTGAACCCTTGATGTTGCAGGAATCCTCTGCCACGAGGTGGCATCTACAATTTGAACTTTCCCCTCTGCCTCTGGTGGAAGACTCTCCATATTTGTCCTGGAAAGATACTTGTGATTTCTTGAACCGCATCTTTCCACCACCTCAATGATTCCTCAAGAAGGATGTCTGGGGGTTGGAAAAATGTAAGCCCACGGCAGAAAGGGTCTTTCCATTCTTCTCACACCTGGACAACGTATCTTTTACTTTGGGGCCAAAAGAGAGATACCATTAAAGGAAGCATTGACAAATGTAGACTTAAAAGCCCATACAAAATCACACAAATGCATCCAGGCATGTCTCCTAATGGCTATGCCTGAACCCACTGCTCTTGAGATTTCTTCTGCCACATTAGAAATAAGCAAATCAAAAATAATATATTCAAGAACCATGGAGCGAGGTAAAATAACTGTTTATTCAGAAGTACAACACCAAAGAGAGTTTCATAGTTAAAACTGCTTCCTCAGGTTTGTAAAACAGCCTCAGGGATGAGTTACAAATTGATTGTAGGGTCGCCATCTGAGAAGTGATGGAATCTTCCACCTCTTCAGACACAGTTCCTGTGTGGGTGCCTGAAAGTTCCTTAATCAGATCCCTCTGAAGTTTAGTAAAATGTGCTAAATAGTTCAGAGACCTTAAGGCAAATGTCAGTGAAGCATACACACACTTCCCAAATCTGTCCATTGCCAGTGACTCCTTATCAGGGGGATGAACAGAGGTACATTCTTCTGCAAGTTCATTTCTGATGGCCACCACCATGACCATGGCATCAACAGACAGACCTTTTGACCAAAACTGTTTAGTCTCTTGGGGGTGGGGGGGTCATAATCTTTTCTGGTTTCCTGGGAATAGGCTCAATGGTGTCAGGTTCCTTCCATGTCCGCTGCAAGACCAACTCTTTTCGGGATCACCCAGGAAGTAGATGTGCTGGTACCAAAAGCCACCAGTAGCACAGATTCAGCTGATGATAGGTTGCTGGGCTTTCAGCCACCTCTCTGTTTCAGATTTTTAAGGATGTCTCTGAATGAGTCATCTTCTGGAGGTGACCGTGGGGACTCTTCACCCTCATCAATGTCTACGCCATTGTTGACAGATTCAGGGGAATATATATGCTTCCTCTTGCATGTCCTCTTCTTAGAGACCTCCTTGATGGGATACTCACAGGAGGTATCAAAAGACGAGGGAATACACTGGTGGGAAATCTTGGGTTTGGTATCAGCTGTCCTTGTAAAGAAGATAGTTGAGACTCAAGGCACAGAGGCTGAACAGAAGTAGACAGAGGATCCAATGGGGGAAGCACCACCTGGGTCTGAGATGCAGACAGAGCTCTCTCCAAAACCCTAAAGGCAGACTGTCCTGGAGAGGGATAAGGCCCCGGATCTGAGAGGCCAAGCCTTTGATCCCTAGTCCTGTCCTGCTGCGAGGACAGCTGACCTGAGGCTGAAGTGGGACCTGAACTAACCATAGCTGAGGCTCTGAGATGCAGAGACATCTCCAAAACCTTTGGGGTCTACTGTAGCACCTAAGGACCCAACGGGGTAGAATCAGCTCAGAGCGCTCTCTGGATCAACCTGGACTGAAGAGCTCAGAGCAAGTCTCGGATCTGGAGATACAAAAATCCTGTGACTCAAAGTAGGCAGTCCTGGATGACTTGGATCTGAGTGCTCTAAAATCTGCATAGGAGTCAAAGGAGGAATTGCTAGTGGAGGAGTTGTGGATGTATGGGTTTCCTGACCTGATGGGGTAGGAGCTGAGAAAAATGCAGGCTGGGTCTGTGTTGAGAGGATCTTTCTCCCAAGCCTTTACATCTTCTTCTTTAGTGAGAGTTCTAGATGACCAGTTGGATAGAGCTGATGGAGATTTTGGTCTTTCCAAAAAGGGAGAAGGCACTCTAGATGGAATTGGGTCCAACGAAGGGGAGTACCTGGTTCTAGAAAGTCAGTAAGGTAGATATCTGATCCCAAGTCTTCAGATCTAATGAATCCTTGTTCTGCATAGACTTTGGATCCAAAGAAGCTGTTGGATTCAGGGACTTGTGTTTGGACTTAGACAAATCTGAACAAGAGGCTGGATCTGATGTTTGTTTCTTCTTCACAGCATCCAAAAAAACTATAGGATCCAAAGAAGTTATTTTCACAGATTTTTCCAAGGACCTGAAGGATGCAGAAGAGGTGGTTGGAGAAGTGAGAAATGTCTTCTTGAGTTTTTCTCTTGGATGGTCCAGATATAGCTTTGTCAAAGGATGAAGGCAAAAGTCTCTTTAGAATAAGTTTATGTCTGCAATCCACCAATGCTCTGCGATTAAAAATGTAGGAGATCATGCAGCCTAGAGATGGAAAGAGCCTAAATAAAACACACACAAAGTGTGAGAGTCAGACACAGGAATCTTCTGACCACATTTTCCGCACCTTTTGAACCCCACCAGGCTCTTTTCCTTGTCAGCCATCACAAAAGCAGAGGACCAAGAACGATAATAACAACAAAAAGAATAGCAAATCAGAATTACAACTTTAAATGAAGAAAAGTTTTTTTTTTAAGCAGAAAGTGAAAAAGAGGGAAATGAAGTGTACCAACAAAGGTAGTGAAGAATATGACAACTCGTAGAAGAGATAGAAGGAGAGAGAGAAAGAAACTACTAACGATAGTAACTAGAAATACTGCTAATGGTAAAAGGAGAAAATAAAGATTTTGATAAAAAAGATAAGGGAGAGAAACTAAGTAATTAACAAAAAAACTTTTGTTAAGAGATTTATAAGTAATTAAAGGTACAAAATTAAATTTTAAATCTACTTATCACCCAAAGCTTGAGAGAACGAAGGACCATGTATTTTCGCTGGAAGCAGCAAATGAGATCTGAGGTAATAAGGGTAAGGGAGAAGCTCAAGAGTTCAAGGTTGTCATGAGCTTTTACAATGGCTGAACCAGATCCAAGGGCTTGGATCCGAACCAATCAGTTGAGGACAGAATGAAAACTGACAACATCAGATCTACAGTTTGTGTATAAATGTAAATAGAAATGTAACTGCTCTGTGTTTAACTGGAGCTTAGTATAATGCAATGTAAGCAAATGGAGCTTTTCTCCCCTGGGGCCTGCTCTGAAAAAGAGTATCACCCAGTCTGGCTTTCCCAATAAACAAAGACAAACAAATAAATAAATAAATCATCAGAATTAAAAACACATTGTTAATGTAATCAATCTATATTATTAAACAACTATTTAAAAATATTCTTTAACTGTACAAACCATCCTTGACCCAAATGCAGTTTATTTATACTACTACAAATCATACCTAGTAATATATATATATATATATATATATATATATATATATATATATATATATATATATGTATATATATATATATATATATATAGAGAGAGAGAGAGAGAGAAAGAGAGATGTACACCTACCTGTATGGGTACATAAAGTGAAGATTATAACTTAGATGCCCTTAAAATTAATGTACTATTAATATAAATGTTGTCATTGTGCCCAGGATGTTTGGTTGCTTCAAGCAGAAGCTGTTTGTACAACTCTCTGTATTCAAGGTTAATGTCCCAATCACCCACCTCTTAGTGGAATGGACACCTTTTCCAAAATACTAAATAGGAATTTGTTAAAATCTTTACATATAATGGCATGCCTACTCAGTGAGTTATTAGTATCCCTAATTTTGGTTGCATATGAATGCTGGTAAATCCTTGTCCTAATAGCTTGTTCAGTTTTTCCAACCTAAAAAGCTGGACAGGACAAGCAAGTTGCTATATATACAACCCTTTGGCATTACAATTGTATCTCCCTTTTAAAGGAATAAACCTGTGGTAAGAAGCAACAATTATGTTACTTTGAAACAGCACTGAGAGCATGCCCCACATTTAATTATAACACTCTTATTTCTCAAATTTGTTTTATCTGAATTATCAGTCTCAAATAAGGATTTCAAGTTCCTTCCCCTTTTATAAATAAATCGTGGTGTCTGTCCCACTCAGTCAGTTTAATTAAATGAATCAAAAATGGTTCTCCAATTATTAGTGATGCTGTTTTTAATATTCTTACTTTTATAAGTTAAAATTGTGGCATTAAAATATTCATCCCCTGACTTGTAAATTTATACAAGGAAGGTACATTCAGCCATCTAGAATTCAAATAAGCAAGGAGTTCAATTGGTTAATGAGCCTTTTAAAAAGAAAAGTACTTTTAATTCTCCAATAGTGAGAGTATTAAAATTAGCTGGAATCTAAAATTGTGTTAACTATTTCAACTGACACAGGTCAGAGATAGCACCTTTCTTCAAACATACATTTCAAATTAAGAACTCCTTCCTCAAAATTCTCATCCAGTGATACTAGATACGATAGCCTTATCATATGATATTTAACCATTTTTTTCTGTTGAAAAGGATAGCAACTCTGAAAGTGTAAACAACCATTAGAGTAAGTCTCCCTTCTATTGTTGGCTGAATTGTACATTTTATCAACATAGTTTTTGTATAAAATGACATTCAAAAATTAATATATGAATGTACCCATGAAAGACTTAAAAAGTAAAAAAGTAGAAATTCTTGAATTCAAAATGAAACGCTGTTATGTCCTCAAAGGGTCATTTGCATATATCCCATGGGCCGCTGCTACAGGAGGGTTAAAGTATTACATAGTGAAGACTCTAGCTTTACTGGGTCTTTCTTGTGTTTTTTATTTTACATACATATATGTAATTTATATATATATATATATATATATATATATATATATATATATATATGGTATATATGGGTCCCCTACAGAATTTCGAAGCTTAAAACTTCAAAATTCTTATGAGCAAAGATCATATGATCGAAGTTTTAAAACTTCAAAATCCTGAACGGAGATTGGCATACAGTGCGGAACAGGAGATTTCCCTTTTCCTCCCTGTAGTGCAATCTTGGAGTTGGCATATTTAAGTAGCAGAGGATGTGGGGGGTGCAGAGGGCTTGCCCCCCTGCAAAAAGAAGAAGTTAGGTACTCACCATAACGTTCCATTCATCTGTCTTCAACCTGTGGGAATATGGATCCGTATCTGAACCGGCAAATATTACTAACATCAGCTCTGAACTCCAGACTCCACTCCTTACCCATAATACACCTCCACTGCCCTGCATCCCCAGATCGAGTTTGCTGAACTTATATTTGGAACCTGACCTAATAACATACTTGTGACCTATACTGCAGCCCGTAGGCTGAACATATGCCAAGGTCTGGGGGAAGGAGGGAGGGATGGTTGAAGACAAATGAAGTACATCTACTCAGATGGAATGTTATGGTGAGTACATAACATCTTTATCTGAAGTAGTTTACTTCATTTGGTCTTCAACCTGTGGGACAGAGTCCCCAGCTACTAAATTCCTGGGAGGCCCTCATGGAAGGATATTCCGGAGCACCGAGGAGCCAAAAGATGCTCTACTTCTGGAAGTCAAATCCAATTTGTAATGAGAAATAAAAGTATGAGATGAGGACCAAGTAGCTGCAGAGCAAATGTCATCCAAAGACACTCTAGACCAGAAAGCTGCAGACGTAGCCATGGACCTAGTGGAATGAGCTTTTACCTGACCTGGAGGAGACATGCCTTAGTCCTTATAGACCTGCAGGATGCACAAAGAAATCCACCTAGCTATAGTGACTTTGGAAATAGGTTTCCCCAAAAAGGGTCTATAGAAGGAAACAAACAATCAGTCAGATTTATGAAAATTTTTGCCCTGTGTAAATAGAATCGTAACTGTCTATGAACATCTAACATCTTGTTCGTAAAATTGGGAAAGAACACAGGCAAATTTATAGTCTGATTGATATTGACTGGTGATGCCACCATGGAAAAAAAGGATGGATTGGTTCAAAGGGAAACTCTGTCTTTATGAAAAATCATGTACAGAAGTTTGATGAACAAGGCCTGTAATTCCGAAACCCTTCTAGCAGAGGTAATAGCTACCAGAAAAGCTGTTTTCCACGATAGAAATTTCAGATCTGCAGTAGCGGCAGGCTCGAAAGGCGGAGCGACCAGAACTTGGAGAACCACAGTAAGGTCCCACGGGGGAACAGGATCTTTGACCAGGGGGTGTAGCAAAAAGGTGCCTTTGATAAAATCTTTACACAGTCTGGAAGATGCTAAGGATGCAGAATTCTCACCCACATGAAAATGAGAAATGGCTGCCAAGTGAACTTTGACAGTAGAAGAACTAGCTCCATGCTGGAAAATATCAGCTAGAAAATCAAGAATAGTGGAAATAGGAGCCGTGAAAGGGTCTAAACTCCTCTGAGAGGCCCAGAAAGAAAAACGTTTCCACTTGCTGTAATAAACCTTTCTGGTTGAAGACTTATGAGCAGCTACCAAAATAGATCTAACTGAGGAGGATAGTCCGGGAGTCCTAGCAATTACGGGAACTGGGGAAGCCAAGCCGTAAGCTTCAGATTGTCCAGATTCAGGTGAGGCACCCCCAAAGGGTGTGAAATCAGATCCTGAATGGGGTCTAGAATCCAAGGTAGAGCCAGAAGGTGAGACCAAAGGAAGTGAAACCATACCTGGTGAGGTCAGAATGGGGAAATGAGGATCACCTTGCTCCCCAGTTGACAAGCTTTCTGTAGAAACCTCGGAATGAGAGGTACTGGTGGGTAAGCATACAGAAGACCGGGAGGCCAAGCATGAACTAGGGTGTCTCTGGGGGACTCCCCCAGAGGTGGGATCAGAGCAAAAAACCTGCTGCACTTCACATTGGAAGGAGATGCGAAGAGACTGCAGCAAGGTTGACCCCACTTGCTCAATATCTGTTCCACTACTGACAGATTCATAGATCACTCATAAGGTATCAGAATGTTCCGACTTAGCCTGTCTGCTAGAATGTTGGACCATCCTGGAATGTGCATTGCGATGAGAAAGTGACCGGTGAAGATCGCCCATTCCCACACTCTCATTGCCTCGCGACAAAGTGGGTAAGATCTGGTCCCTCCTTGTTTGTTGATATACCAGACTACTGACATGTTGTCTGATTGAATGGCAATTGTCCCCAGAGGAAGAAAGGCATGAAGGCCCTGCAACACTAGAAGGACCGCCCTCATCTCCAGGACACTGATATGCAAGCTAGTCTCTATGGGGAACCACAGACCTTGGACTGTCTTGCCCAAACAATGCCCCCCCACCCAAGTTGGGAGGCATCCGTGGTCACTGTGGTTTGGACCAGGTCTGGAACAAAGGGTCGTCCCACCAAAATGTCCGGAGAGCTCATCCACCATATGAGGGATGACTGACACACTGGGCTTAGGTGGATAGGGTAAGTTAGTGGTAGTTCCAACAGGGACCACCAAACCGCTAGAGCCCATGGAAGAAGCCGAATGTGTAGCCGAGCACACGGAAGAAGAGTTATGGCTGTCGGCATTGAGCCTAGGGCCCTCAACACTGATTCTTCCGTCAGGAGGGGAGAATGGTAGATCAGGGAGACATGCATTCTGAGGTTTTGAACTCTCTACAAAGTCAGGAATCCTTTGCACTGAAGTGTATCTATCCTAGCACCAATGAAGTCTATTACCTGTACAGGATCTAGGAGAGATTTGGATGTGTTGATTGTGATACCCAAACTCAGGGCAAGTGTCAGAAAGTAATCCCTAGTTTGGGAAAGTAGATGCCTGGTGGGAGCAGTGAGGAGCCAATCGTCCAGGTATGGATGGACCTGAATCCCCCAAAGCCTCAGGTGAGCCGCTACAACTGCCATCACTTTGGTAAACACCCTGGGGGCTGTGGTGAGACCAAAGGGTTTGGCTCGAAACTGATAATGATTGGCCCCTAGCCAGAAGCGAAGGAACCTCCTGGAGCTTCTGTGCATTTTTATGTGATAGTAAGCATCCCGGAGATCTAACGAGCTCATCCAGTCCCTCTCTTGCAGGTACGGTATGATGGACTGTAGTGTGATCATCTGGAATTTCTCTTTGGCAACTGAGAGGTTCAAGGTAGAGAGGTCCAGAATGGGCCTTAAGTCCACCGTTTTCTTTGGTACCAGAAAGAACCTGGAGTAGAAGCCCGATCCAGACTGATCTGGGGGGATGGTTTTGATGGCTTGTTTTTCTAGCAGCTTAGAAATTTCCTGTGCTGCTGCCTCCCTTTGCATGGGTGGAACATCTGCGAGGTGTCTGGGAGATAAGGGGTAACCCACGAAGGGGATAGAATATCCTCTGGATATGATCTGAAGCACACAGTGGTCCAATGTTATGGACTCCCATACCGCTGGGTGCAAGGACAATCGTCCCCGACTCCCTCCAGAGTAGAGCAGCCAGACAACTCCTCAGGGTTGCTGCCAGGGTCTGTCTGAGCACGGTTCTTGAGACCCAAAGTTTCACAGACCCCCTCTGTCTCTGGGCTGGCATCCATTCTGTTCCCCTCTGCCTCTGGGGGAAGAAGAGCCCCCAAGTGTCCCAGGAATACTGAGACTTCTGGAACCACATCTTCTTTTGCCCTCTCTGGTTCCAGGAAAAGGACCTTTGAGAGCTAGGATGTGGATTTTGATGGCAGACAGTGTCTTCCTGTCCTTCTCACTCTGGACTAGTGTCTCCTTGACGGTCTTACTGAAAAGTGTCGAGCCGTCATAAGGGGCATTGGCAAAAGATGCCTTAAAGGGTTTGGTAAATTGACACAACCTGAGCCAGGTGTTATTCCTCATGGACACGCCAGACATGGCCGTCCTAGCTGCTCCTTCCATGGCATGGGAGAGGAGTCACATGAATTTATTTGATACCGCTCTTAAAGTGGCCATTTTCACAGAGAATGAAGACCTGCCCTCCTGCGACATGGACTTGGGTGGAGACTCCTCCAGTTCCTTCACTAGGTCGTGTTGGAGTCTAGTGACATGGGCCAAGTAATTCAGCACCCTGTTGGAGAAGGTAGCTGAAGCATACACCCGCTTCCCTAGGCGGGCCATAATCCGTGACTCCCAGTCAGGAGGGTGGACCGAGGAACTCTCCTGAGATAGTTCTTTCTTAGTGGCTGCTGCTACCACCATGGCATCCACAGGGGAGCCCTTATTCCAGGACGGCATGTCAGTGGGGGACTTAAAATATTATCGGGTCATTTGTGGATAGGCTCCACGGTGTTTGGTTCCTTCCACACCTGCTAGGTGATCAAATCCACTAGAGGATCCGTAGGAGAGGACACCCAGGAAGTAAATGGGCCCATGCTGAAAGCCTCCAGGAACATAGACTCATCAGAAGAGGCTTGGGGGAAGACCAACCTCCCCGCTGGCAAAGGATTTCCATGATGTCTCCAAAGAAGACATCCTCGGTAGGTGATCTTGGGGAGCCCTCTCCCTCATCTAAATCTGTATCCTTGGTCAGGGACTAGGGGGAGTCCAAGTGATTCCTCTTGCACATATGCTTGCAAGGCACATCTCCAGTGGGGCTCTCAGGGGAGCGCTCGCAAGCCATCTGTTCCTCAGGGGGAACCATCTGGGGCTCTTCAAGCACATGCTGTCCATCTGGTAAGACAATGGGGATCATAGACAGAGTGGAAGGGGTCTGGGTGGAATCTGAGGGGGTGGTTGGGGGTCTTAATCTGATGGAAAGGACCCATTCTACTACAACGAACATTGAAGGAGAGTGGACCTCCTGGGAAACTAATAAGGAGGCCTGTCTCCCCGGGTCCAATTTGAGAATTGGAACCGGTCCCGAAGTGGATGGAGGTCTGAGGGAGGGGACCTGGCCTGACAATGTCAGAGCCGATGGAAACGGTTCCACTCCCTCAGATGTGACGCCCAAGCTCCGGCTTCGAGAGCGGCTCAGATCCAAACTGGTCGGATTCGAGACTGCTCCAGGCAGCTGTCGGCATTGAGGAAACAAGTACCATCGGCGCCGACCCCTTGACCAAGACCAACCTCAGATTTGAGTACTCCGAAGCCGAAGGTCAGATCAGAGGAAGGAGAAATGGGTTGAAAAAAGGGAGGGGGGCTGGGAAGACCGCCATCTGGATCTGTGTATGGATAAAGCACCTCATCATCCTATCCAGATCCATATCTGTTAAGGAGTGGGTCGACCATGACAAGGCCATGGACTCCGACCTGGTGGGTCGGGGAACTATGGCCCGGGAGACTGAACGTGCCTACTGTGGCTCTGGGGAGAACCTCGGAGACCGGAGCTGAGGAGAGTCATGGATCCGTACAGACTTGCTCAGAGAAGCGAGGTCCGGCGACCTCCTCCTCTTTTCCTTCGTCTTCGACTTTCTCTCCCATTCTCTACCTCTCCTCTGCTCCACTACTACAGGCTTAGATGCAGGAGTTTGAGTCCCAGCCTGGGAGAGAGGAGAGGTCAGAGGAAGAGAAGATGGAGAGGCAGTCACAGCAGCTGCTGTAACTGAAGCCGAAGATGAGGAAGGAGGGTCAGTAGAAGGAAGAAGACCTTTGAGGGCCAACTTGGCCTTCCTATCTTTTAAAGCTTGGGGGTTAAACCCCGCACAAATGGAGCAATCCACACTAAGGTGGGCTACACCTAGGCACAACACACACAGAGTCTGGCCATCCGCTGGGGAGAGCTTATGGCCACACTCTGTGCAACACTTGAACACAAGCTTTTCAGCCATCATATGAGAGAGAAATAAGCCTTAAGAAAAGAAACAGGCAAAAACTTTCTCAACTCTAACACACACACACACACACACACACACACACACACACACACACACACACACACACACACACACACACACACACACACACACACACCAAAACACCCACTCACCACGCTAGGCTACAGACAACACTAAGGGGGGGAGGAGCACCTCAGAACAAACTACTCTAACTAACTATCTAAATAAAGCAACACTCTATGCCAAAGCGATGTGAGGGGAGAAGTGATATCTAAACTAACCTAGATTGGCTAAGAAAAAAGAAAGTTTGAAACTTACAGTAGATAAATCACCCACTAATAGTTGGAGCTCTGAAGACAAGATGTATAACAAATCACAGCAAATGAGATCTGGGGATGCAAGGCAGTGGAGGTGTATTATGGGTAAGTCTGGAGCTTGGAGCGGATGCTAGTAATATTTGCCAGCTCGGATCCGATATGGATCCGTATTCCCACAGGTTGAAGACCAAATGAAGTAAACTACTTCAGATCATGTTTTGTGATGTGCTGACAGCTTTTTTTTTTGGGGGGGGGGGTTCTTAATTTTGAGATTCCAAGATCTTGAGGTTCTGAATTCGATATTCTGAACCTCGGGATTTTGATATTTTGAAATTAAGAAGTGAATCCATATATATATATATATATATATATATATATATATATATATACATATATACATACATATATATATATATATATATATATATATATATATATATATATATATATCATTAATCTAAAAATGCATTTTAGCATTTGAAAATGAATTAATATTGAACTCCAAATAATCAATCTTCACCAATATTCATTTAAACCTGTTTTTTGTAAAGCACCAAGAGAAATAATCAACATTATTTCATTCTTAACAGTTCATGCTTTTTTCCTCAGACAATTCCACTGTATAAATCATATTAATATGGTTACTGAAACATCAAGAAAATCAATACTGAATACATTAAATTTCCATGTAAACACAATCCCAAATCAATATATGTGTAATCTGAAATATCTACTTGGCCTCATCCCACTCTTTTACCTCCCCCTCTAGTTATTTGCTCTCAGTACCTTGGTTCCTTAGCTAATATTCCCCACTTGCCTATTTTCTATACCCTTACATGCAGTCATCTGTATTGTCAAAATCTTCTTTCTCCATTCCCCACATTGGCTTAGTTCTTTTATAGAATTTCTGTTACTTTATGAATGCAATATTCTGTATGGGGATTGTTATTCTCCATAAAGACCTGCATCCAAAATCCTACTCTCTTCTTATTTGTCAAATCACCCCTGTTTCATCATCAACCTTTTCTACTTTGATTTATAACCTTCTGTTTGTGTTATGTATATGAGCCGTAACTGCAACTCTAAAGTATCCCTCCAAATCAATTAATTCTAAGCAACCTTGTTCTTTTTAGAAGTCAATGTCAAAGTAAACATTATTGTCATTTGGCCTACACAAGTGCAGTCTAAATGAAATTGCATGTATCAGACTCAAATTGAGAAGACATATACATACATACATACATACAATAACACATACAACAGACATATATTCATTATTTCACATTAGTCAAGTATTCTACCTACAAATTGTCACAGTTTACCTTTTCTATAATTTTCAACAACTGAGTGATTTCTTATTGCACAAGTTCCTATTGCACTGTGTGATTTCAGCATGGATAAGAGGATCTAATTAGTGTAATATTGCACATTCATTGCCATCGATGTATTGTTAATGTTTAGAATCTGAACAGTCTCATTTATTTGCACCAAAAGAGTTAGCTGTGACTGTTCCATATCTTGTCAGTAACTAGCTTCCCTGAGATTCTTGCCAAAGTTCAAGAGTCTCATCGCCTGAGGGAAGAAGCTGCTCCTGAACCTGGATGTTTTACATCACACTTTGTGGTATCTTCTGCTGGGCGACAAGCTTGTGAATATTCATAAGCAGGGTATGTAGGATCCCTGACTATTTCTGGAGCTCTGTTGTGACATTCTGCTGTGTATAACTCCTGTAGTACTTAAAGTTTGGTTTGTTGGTCTGCAACCAAGCAGCTCCCGTACCACACATTAGGATACTTTCTAGGGGTGGTAGGCTCACTTTCCTCAGTTTCCTCAGGAAATGCAGATGTTGATGTGCCTTCTTTACTATATGACTGGTGTTTATTGACCAAGCTAGATCCTCCAAAATGCAAACCTCCAGGAATTTTGTACTCTTTACTCTTTCCACCATTTCTCAATTAATCATGAGAGGAGAATGAGCTGGTTGTGTTTTCCTGAAGTCCATTCTGCTTTCCTCGCGATCATAATTGTTCTATTAATGTAGTCAAATGTTTACCTCCCTACTACAAAACCACAATGATCCATGCCTATCAGTTTTGACAACACCTTTGCCATTTCCTTAGCTAGTATACACATAAACACTTCATAAACATGCTCTAAAATTGAAATAGGTCTACATGAAGCTGGATCTGAAGGATCTTTGCCCCATTTGGGTGATACAGCCGCCACAGCTTTCTTCTAAGATGCTAGTACTCCACCCCACCTTTTAAAATACTGTTGTACAAAACCTTCCAGATCTTTACCACTTTCTTTAACTTCCCCGCTTCCAGAGGAATGTCATCTATTCCTGGGGACAAACTTCTTAACTGATTATACATCACCATTTTATCTTCTCTCTTTCTACCTTAGCTATTAAAAGCTGAGTCTTGCCACCCCCTGACATTGGCATAATTTAACTATCCCATAAATATTTTTAATTGTGCCTTTTCTTGGTTTCCACATTCCCCTGTATTATGCAAATTTTCATAAAATTTCTGAAATATTTCTAACAGCTCTTTAGAATCTGTGGTTATTTTCTTGCCATAGGTTTCCTAAGTTTAGCAATAGCTATTTCTACTTTCTGTTGCTTAAGTCATTGTGCTAAAAGATTTTGTGCCAGATTCAAAATGAATTGCTCTTAGTATAAGTCTTCTTACCTTGGTGTAAGGTCTATCTATAAACAGTTTTACAACTGGGACCAGATTCAAAAACACCTACTCTCAGCCTGCTCTCAGCGTAAGTGGTCACTTACACTGAGAGCAAATGTTTTGGAATCAGGCCTTTGTGTTCTAGAATTGTTATAAAAAATAGTTGTTTATCAGTAAACTTTCATGCATCCAAAATTACACAATCCAAATACAGTCTTATTTTACCTTTAGCACTCTACAATCGGTCCTCAACATTTTCTGCAAAATTTATTCTGCAATATTTTAATTTTTGTAAATCCTTCTAAATAACTCCTAATATGATCATTCTTATTTCTGCTCTGTTTTTAAATTTTAAATTTTAATTTTGTCCCACTTACTAGCTAACCCTTTTGAAGACATTTTGAAGACATTTCTGTCTGACCTAATAACTATCAAACTATTTCCACTACCCACCCATTCCTTAAATTATTTCTTTTTAACAAGTTAGTAGGAGTGTATCAGCATCTCATTTTTACTTCATAACCCTGCATCTTTTTATCAGTGTATGATCTGAAATAGTTATTGGGTACTCATCAAAGGTTTCAATTAACTATATATACTCCTGTGAAACACAGTTTCTATCCAATCTACCTAGTTAGTCTACCTTGGGGAATAATATGTGCATTCAGTTTGAGTTCCAGCTACATTTTTGTCTGAATTTTGATTTAATATCTCTGTAATCTGTAGAACTGTACTTATTCTTCTTCTTGTGTGTTATAACTGTATATCTCTTAGTGTTGACCTTAGTTGTAGTAAAATCCTTTGTCTGGAGGCCTTGTCTGTTTTCTTAGTGACAGTAAGTTTTCAGAACTAGTTTATCTGGCCAAAGTATTTCTGCATCTGTATTGTTTGGTTTCTGTCCTGTGTTTTAAATCAGATATACCTGTTGCTCAGGCTGCTGCAGAAAGTCTGACTTACTGCCAGCTGTGATAATAAGAAAAGATGTGTTTATTCTCATTTTTGTCTGCATTTTGATTTAATTTCTCTGTAATCTGTACAACTGCACTTATTTTTCTTCTTGTGTGTTATAGCTGTATATCTCTTAGTGTTGACCTCTGTTGTAGTGAAATCCTTTGTCTGGAGGCCTTGTCTGTTTTCTTAGTGGCAGTACGTTTTCAGAACTAGTTTCATCTGTCCAAAGTATTCCTGCATCTGTATTGTTTGGTTTCTGTCCTGTGTTTTAAATCAGATATACCTGTTGCTCAGGCTGCTGCAGAGAGACTGACCTACTGCCACCTGTGATATTGAGAAAAGATAAGTGTTTATTCTCATTTTTGTCTGCATTTGATTTTCTATATCTGAAATCTGTACAACTGCACTTATTCTTCTTCTTGTGTGTTATAGCTGTATATCTCTTAGTGTTGACCTCTGTTGTAGTGAAATGCTTTGTCTGGAGGCTTTGTCTGTTTTCTTAGTGGCAGTAAGTTTTCTGAACTAGTTTCATCTGACCAAAGTATTGCTGCATCTGTATTGTCTGGTTTCTGTCCTGTGTTTTAAATCTGATATACCTGATGCTCAGGCTGCTGCAGAGAGATTGACCTACTACCAGCTGTGATATTGAGAAAAGATAAGTGTTTATTCTCATTATTTGTCTGCATTTTGATTTAATATCTCTGTAATATATACAACTGTACTTATTCTTCTTTATGTGTGTTATAGCTGTATATCTTTTAGTGTTGACCTCAGTTGTAGTGAAATCCTTTGTCTGGAGGCCTTGTCTGTTTTCTTAGTGGCAGTAAGTTTTCAGAACTAGTTTCATCCGGCCAAAGTATTCCTGCATCTGTATTGTTTGGTTTCTGTCCTGTGTTTTAAATCAGATATACCTGTTGCTCAGGCTGCTGCAGAGAGATTGACCTACTGCCAGCTGTGATATTGAGAAAAGATAAGTGTTTATTCTCATTTTTGTCTGCATTTTGATTTAATATCTCTATAATCTGTACAACTGTACTTATTCTTCTTCTTGTTTGTCCCTACTCACCCTCCCTGCTTCTTGTTTTGGTGTTAGTGTTGGTGGCTCTGGAATTGCCCGCCCCTCCTATAAGTCTGTATTTGAACGCTCCTCCTGAGTCCATCTCATTTGCTCACTTAACCAAATACAGTGACATCATATTCTGAGTCTAGTGTTCGCTCTACATAATACAGATAGAAGATTTGAGAAGGCCAACCCACTTAGGTTCTTCCTTCCTCTCTCCTTGCACTTTACTAACAACAACAAAAAATTCAATTCACCTGCTTTTACTGCATTTGTGTTTCCTCCTACTTTATTTTGCTTTTGCCTCTTCTTAAAAGTACTCAATTTTATTTATTCTGCTGCACTTATTGCTGCTTGGTAGAAGCCTGAATAAATTGTAACTGTTATTCTAAGTCTTTTGGTTTAAGCACTTGGGCTTCATACCGGTTGTTTTACATTAAGAAGGTTTGTGGTCTGCACTGTTGTGGCAGGACAAGTAGCTTACATCCTTCTAAGCTGGGAATTGCTGATTGAAAGCTCAGCGTTTGCTATTCTAAAAGTGTATTAGTTCTGGTTTAAGCACTTGGGCTTCAGGCCAGTTATTCTACATTAAGAAGGTTTGTGGTCTGCACTCTTGTGGGAGGAGAGGCTGGATTCTGCCCTTCTGAGCTGGGAATTTCTGGTCACAGGCTTATTGTGCCTGCTTATTCGAACTGTATCTTTCTGAAATTGGTGAGCCTTGTTGCTGTAGCATAGGACCAGTTTCAGGCCTGCTGAATATAGCTTTGTTTGTATAACTTGAGGACTGATCCAGGCCATCTTTTTTGGAGAAGTTTCCCCTGCACCCTAGTAGCGGGAGTGTGCAGTTAGAAAGTTAGAACTTGTCTGACTGAAGACTGCTGGAACAGGGCTCAGTTTAGAGTTTTTTTCTGGTTAATTGGGTAACTTGTTTAAATCAGATTGTTAGTTTTCTATTGTTTTATATATATATATATATATATATATATATATATATATATATATATATATAAAATTGCACTTTATTCATCTGCTTTTAATGTATTTGTATTTCTTCCTACTTTATTACTAAGGACATTAACTACAACTTTGAACTGAGATATATAACAATAAGCATCTTTTTATGCGCATTTAAAGTGTTTTTTTATTGTATCTGCTTTATTTTCTGGAAAAAAAAAATATATATATATATACTTGTTTCCCACCTTTCTAAGCTAGTATATTCCAGTTTTCAGGTTAGTGCTGAATTCAGGGCTGTGTTACAAATCCCTGTGTTTGCCCATACTTTACTTGGATAGAAGGAAGTTTCTCTGTTCACTTGTGAGAGAGTGGAGCTTTGAGCAGCCTATCTGTCCCTGGAGGAGTGGTTTTAGCCCAGAAAGTAGTAGTTTATTGGCCATTTTGGGCTAATTTCTATCTCTTTCATTTCTCTGCTATAAAAACCACATTTGCCCGGTTTTGTGTGCTGAGCACCGCTGGTTATCTAGGGTATAACTATTCCTGGCTCCACAAAGTCTCCTCTTCAATTTTTCCCTTGGAACTAGACAGACTTTCAATTTAAGCACTCAAGCCATTCATTTCTCATTCAGTAAAACAGCTTACTGTACCTATCCAGGCATGTCCAAAGGGCAGTTTCAGGTGTACTTTCCCATCCAACTGGTGAATCTTGGCATTTTGAGGCAATGTTACAACTGTCTCATGTACACAGACAACCCTCTCCTCCTACCACCAAACACTAATACATGCGAGAGATACAATTATACAGCCAAACTGGAGGCTAAGCTCTCTCAACCCAAGACTGGTTCAGACAGTCAAGAGGAGAAGGGAAATACTGGCATCACATCACCAGTCTCACATAGAACCATTAAACCAGCACTGACAAAAAACACACGTAAATACACGAAAACATACTAGGAGGCTCTAAATAAAAATCTGCAAAAGTAACACAGCCCTCCAAAGCAGACATCCAAGCAACCTCCACCCCCCCAATACAAACCATGAAACACATACTTCACAAAATCAGTGTGCCACACATTCACAGTCCTCAAGGCAAAATAACATACCCACCATACTAGTAATAGGTGACTCTATAGTCAGGCACACTGACGTCCCACTCACTAGGGTGAATAAGGAGAAGGTTACTGTTAGTTGTCTGCCAGGTGCAAGGATCCGCCACATAACACAAACACTCAGGTCACTCCAGAACAAGTACAAATACGACTCTGTCATTGTCTATGTTGGTGTGAATGACCTGAGCCGTACCTCCCTGGACTACATGAAAAGAGACATGGAAGAACTCTCAGATCACATAGCCCAGGCCAGTATGACCCTGACCCTGAGTAGCATCCTGCCCTCACAGAGAATGATACCACGATATAAAGAAAAAATGATCAATTTCAACAACTGGCTAAGTTTCTGGTGTCATTCAAAGGGGATCCAGTGTCTGTCTGCCTGGGATGACATGCTCGACAAACCATGCTGCTTCACTAGAGATGGCTTGCACCTGTCACCCTTAGGCTTTTGAATACTGGCCAAGGCTCTTGCCACCCCCATAGTGCCTTTTTTAGGCAAGGCTCAAAAGACAAACCCACCACCGTAAATAGCACAAGTAACAAAAATCTGAGGGTAATACTACTCAATGCCAGAAGCCTAAACCTCAAAATGCACGCACTCGAGACACTCCTCAGTATGGAAAAAATCGATATATGTGCAGTAACAGAAACCTGGTTTAAGGCTCCAGAGAGCAGCCCAGCACTACCAGGCTACAATTCATACCATACATTTCGGCCACAGAACCCGGACCGAAATGCAAAAGGAGGGGAGTATCCATATTCATCAAGGATACCCACACCTCCAGGTTAGTAGCACAGCACGATGCTTCACAGATTATCCACGTGCAACTAACAACAGGCAAAACTGCAATTCAAATTGCAGCTCACTACAGATCACCCACCATGTCCCAGGACACCCATTCTGCATTTCTGGAAACACTGGGTAACATAAAGGTCCTACCAAACACCCTAATATTGGGTGATTTCAACTATCCAAACATTTACTGGGAGAACTACTCAAGTACTAAATCCCTTGCCCAACATTTCCTAGAATTTATAAACTCAAATGCCCTGGAACAACTGGTCAACACTCCCACCAGAGGTGACAACATATTGGACTTGGTCATCACCAACATGGGCGACTGGTGTTCCACACCAGAGGTCAACCCCTTGCTGGTTAGATCTGACCATAAACAAATCACTTTGGATATCCACATTCCGCCCCCACCCCTGGACAAGGAAACCACCGTGAAAAACTTTTCTAAACCAAACTTCACATTACTTAAGACAGAGGTGGAAAGTTTCAAAGCCCCCATGCTAAAGGATAACACTGTCCAAGTTGCAAAATCCTTTACTAATGCATTCTACAGGCACCTACAAGAATGCATGGATCATGCTATCCCAAGCAAAACCAAGATTCACTCCTCTAAGAAAAGGAAACCAGTCTGGTGGACCCCTGCCATGAACAAGCTATACAATAGAAGGATGAAACTAGTACAGAAAATAGTAAAATTCCAAGAAGGGAAGACATCCCTGATCCGTATCAGCAAGAAACTACGATCCCTCATAAAATCGTCCAAGGCGATCTTTGAAAGAAAACTTGCCAAGGACTCCAAAGATAACCACAAGGCATTCTTTAGCTATGTCAAGAATCTAAGTGGCAATGCTCAGATCTGCTCGGAGTTAGTGCAGAATGGCACAAAATACACTGAACCAACCAATATTGCCAACATCCTGGCAGACAGGTTCAGTGCAAACTTCACCCCCTCTCACCTCCAAAAGGGCCCATAATCATACTAGAAGAATGTACAGCCCCTGAAATCACAGACACTCAGGTTAAAATAGCTCTCTCCAAAGCCAAAAACACAGCATTAATGGGACTGGACGGTGTCCCAGGCTACATCCTACACGAGCTCAGAGATGAACTAACGCCTCACCCAAACACACTGTTCAAACTCAGCCTTTCCACAGGCTACATCCCCATAGAGTGGTGCACAGCAAGGGTTATTCCGGTCCACAAATGTGAAGCCACAACAGACCCCGGGAACTATTGCTCTATAACCCTGACTAGCTTGGTCTGCAAGGCTATGGAGCGCATCATCATGGAACTCATTAATAGAGACATTAGGAACCTCCAAACACTGGACCCTACCCAGTTCAGCTTTGTTAAGGGCAGATCATGCCTCCTAAACCTGGTGGACTTCTTTGAGACAGTTACCAAGGCTATAGATGTGGGAAAGGTGGTACACACAGCCTATCTAGACCTCACAAGGGCCTTCAACACATTCCCCATTCTGGTATTATAGACAAGCTCACCAGCCTGAACATAAACCCCTATGTCACAAGATGGGTTGCCAACTGGCTCATGGACAGAACCCACATGGTGAGAGTTGTGGGAGCTAGGTCTGATGCTAAACCGGTTACAAGTGGTGTTCTACAGGGCTCAGTCCTAGGACCCCTCCTGTTCATCATATACTTCTCAGAGGTACAGACAAGCACAGGAGGACTATGGCTGACCAAGTTTTCAGTCGACTGCAAACTAGGGGCTATAACTGACTCACTGGCTGACACAGACATCCTCCAAAAGGGTTTCATTGAGACGGATACCTGGTGTCAAAATCATGGCCTCAAGCTAAATGCCAAAAAGTACATAGTTATTCCCTTTGGAAATAACAAAGTACCCACAAACTACCACATAGGTGGTAGTCCCCTAAATACAGAAAACGTAATAAGGGATCTGGGGACCCAAGTAGATAGTAATCTCTCCTTTGATAATCACATTGCCAAAGTGGTTAGAAAATCCTTCTATGTGGCCCACCTAATCACAAAAGGGTTTGCATCCAGATTAAAGAGGTCATTGTGCCCCTCTACTCATCACTCATCAGACCCATCATAGAGTACATCTTACAAGACACCTGCAACAGCTGGAAAGACCACAGAAGTACCTCACCAAGAGGATCACTGGCCTCAAACAGATGCCCTATGCAGCTCAACTGAAGAAACTCCAGCTGTACTTGGCTGCATACCGCCTGCTCAGAGGTGATCTCTGCCTGACATACAAGGCCATGTCCAACCCAGAATTGATGGACATGCTCCACCTAAAGAAAACCTTATCTCCTCGAGCCACACACTCTAGGGATCTAAAACCTCACCACAATAATAAATAGGACATGCTGGCGGGATAGATTCCTGTCTCAGAGACTTCCCATGCTTTGGAACAAGATTCCAATCTACATTAGACAGAGCTCCTCGCTAGCACTCTTCAAGAGAAACCTTGATGAGTGAATGGGAAACAGAAAGTGTACCCCGGGGATCACTTCAGTGGATCTGTTGGACAGAGGCACAGGGAACTAATCTAAGGGGGCGGTGAAAGCCAACACATTCTGGCTAGGCTTATAAATGCCTTCAGGCAGATAGCCTAGTACCTACCTATGAAGCTATGAATTCAAATCTTTCATACTAAATATTCTCATATATATATATATATATATATATATATATATATATATATATATATATATATATATATATTTTTTTTTTTTTCAGAATTCTACATTTTTTTGTTACATTTTAGTTCATCCTAATGCATCCTCACATTGGCAAATCAAGATCTAGTCCTCGTGCATAAACAATATTCCCTGCACAACAGCAGTTTTTGGTGGAATACAGATACACACCAGCAGAATATTCCTCTCACTGCCAGAAGCCCCTTACTACCACAATCAGTGTTATTACTTCCCTTTGTCCCTGATATTCTGCTGAAGGACTACCCTGAAATGTTGTTTTTGCTAAATCCACACGTTCATTTCTATTAATCTGTGTCTCCTGCAGCACTATTATTTGCATCCTAAATTTCTTAACATAATTCAATATTCTTTGTTTTTTGCCTATACCTGTGATGCTATTTTCATTCCATGATAATATGCACAGAGTAGTTATGATAGGAAAACTATTACTTCTACCTATGACATTTATTTGAATATGTATTTCTAATTTCCAACTTTTGACCTATATGCACAGACTAATGTTTGACAGGGTGATTACTTATGTGGTAGCTTTTTCTCATCTCTTTTTAAATCTATGTCATATTTTCAAGACTTTTTATTTCAAGAAAAACACCAAAAAAAGTAAATTTTCAGAACCCCTGTCCCGTTTTAATTTAGACCAAACATATAAAACTATGCACATTTTCAACAAATGACGTTTAACCTGTCAGATAGGAGCAATTACTACAAATTGACATCTGCATCCAGACATTATCTAATCTAAAATGAGGGTTACTCATATTAAAGCACATGTTACAGCCCATGTTCACACTTACTCTTATTGATATATGTTTTTTTCTTATCTCTGCCCCACAAATGTGAAAAATAATTAGCATGCTTTCAGCAAACTTTAACTTTAACTTTTAACCCTAAGAAAAAGTGCACTGGCTATGTTTAAATAAACTAAACTGTGCACAATATTATTAAATGAATTAAAGAATTAAGGCTGCTGGGGGCAATTATTTGCTTTCACATTTCCCTCAGTTTTTTACTTAATTTTTCACTGAATTACTTGCCACTGCACTTTTAAATGTTATTTATACTTGTACCTTTTACATTTCTCTCAGCAAAGAGTGCTCAGAGCTCTACAGATTAATTGTTTGTAACTGCAAACAGCTCATCCTTAAGTGTGGTCATTAATGAAATAATTTAGTAATTTTGTAGATGCATGAAAAACTCTTTGTGCTTTTCACTCAGAGCATGCTGTTTAGACATTTCATGTCAACTGCCTTCACATGCAGGCCTTTTGCCTTCCACTGAGAACAATTATTAATGGAAAACGTAGTAAAAACTTTGCAAATGCAAGAGTTTACCATTCCCATGTCTTTCATCACTGTGTTGTAGTTTTCAAGCATTATTTGCCTATAGCTTAAACAATGGACATTAATGAAGACATCTACCTTTGTAAAAAAATACGCTTATGTAAGCAAACTTGCAATAACACTAGATGTCATTATGATCACTGCTGCAGTAACTGTAGCTATATGGATTATATTCTGCACAGGATATAACAGCTGGCCAGTTTCAAAGATTCAAGGGCACCCTCCACATACCCAAACAATTATTCAGCTTGAGCTCAGCTGAAGAAAAAGAGTGATTTTAGGCACCAAACCCATCAAAGCATCCATGTCAAATGAGAGAGGTCAATGCTAGGAAACTAAAGTTAGAGGTACTTACCCTGGCAAAAATCATATAAAAATAAGGAGGATGGATGGAGGGAGCAACTACTGCAACAGTAATCATTTGAATATCTGCTGTTATGGTATGTTTACTTTCACTAGTATACTATCTTCATCATATTGATTATTGCTACTGTAACTTTATCTATATGGGCAGATTACCATAGTTTGGATCATTTGGGAAGTGGAAGGGAAAGGGTCCAGGAGCACCTGGAGAATGGACCTAGCAAAGTCTGACCTAGACCTAGAAAAGGAATCCAGCTTTAGTGCTTTTTTGTAAAGACATGCATAGTAGACCAAGTTGCTGATTTTAGAGTACTTCTACAGTTCAACCCTTTCCAAAAAGCCATAGATGAAGCCAAGGTCTTTGTAGACAGTGCTTTAACCCTGCCTAGAATATTTTTGTTGAGATGGAAATAAAAAAAGGCAATAGCCTGAGACAATTATTTGGAAATAGTCTGCTCTGACAGAAGTGAACAACTGATTGGAAGTTTTGAAAGATTTCTGTCAAGATAGAACCTGAGCTGTCTGATGACATCCAAGGCATGAAGTATCCTTTCTCACTCATTTTTGGGGATCAGGAATGAGCACAGGGAGATGGATAGTTTAGCTTAAACTAAACTCAGTTAACCATATCAGGCATAAAAAAAGGGTCTGTTTGCAAGAATACCATGTCTGTGTGGAAAATGAGAGAGGGCTGACCTATTTAAAGAGCTGGCAACTCAGATATTATTCTTACAGATGTCAGAGGAATAAATAAAATTGCTTTTTGTGTTAAGAACCACAGGTCAGCCAGAGGATCTGGTTCAAAAGGAGCAAGTGTTAGCTTTTCTATCAAAAATATAAGATCCAGAGGAGGAGCTACCAGTTTTTTTAGAGGTCTGTTACGTTGCACCCCTTTCATAGGTTCATAGGTTGGTACTAGGCTATCGACTCTAAGGCCAATACAAGCCTAGCCATAACAATTCTCTGGATATTTCTTCCCACAATATTTACTTCCCTGGACCCCTGTCTAGCAGGGTGACTGACACACATGATCCCAGGGGTGAATTTCCTATCTCCCATCCAATCGTCAAGGTTCCTTTTGAAGAGGGCCAAGGAGGCACTCTGCTTGACATGTATGGGCAGTCTATTCCAGAGTATGGGGAGTCTCTGGGTCAGAAACCTATCCCTTCAGCATGTTTTGTTCATTGTGATGAAAAGGTTTAGATCCCTGGAGCATGTGGCTCTGAGGGATTGGGATTTCTTTAAGTGGAGCATGTCCAACAGCTCAGGGTTTGACATGGCCTTGTATGTTAAGCAGAGATCGCCTCTGAGTAGACCATATGCCACAGAGTATAGCTGGTATTTTTTTAGATGGTCAGAATAGGGCATCTGCTTTAGGCCTGTGATTCTTTTAGTGAGGTATTTCTGTGGCCTTTCCAGCTGTTGCAGATATCTTGTGAGGTACATACCAAATGGGTGTTGTACTCTATAATGGGTCTAATGAGGGATGAGTACAGTGGGACTATGACCTCCTTTTGTCTGGATGAAAAGCCCTTAGTGATGAGGTGTGCCACATAGAAGGATTTCCTGACTGTTGTGGTGATATGGTTATCGAAGGTGAGACCACTGTCCACCTGTGTCCCTAAGTCTCAAATCACACTTTCGATGTTTAGTATACTGCCACCTATGTGGTAATTCATGGGTACATGTTTTTTCCCAAAGGGGATAACTATACATTTCTTAGCATTAAGCTTGAGCCCATGGCTCTGGCATCAAGCATCTGCTTCTGTAAGGCCCTTTGTAGAATATCCACATCATTTGGGGATTCAATAATGGCTCCCAGTTTGCAGTCATCTGTAAACTTTGTTAGCCAGAGTCCCTTAGTATTGGCCTGTACTTCAGAGAAGTAGATGCCAAACAAGAGCGGCCCCAGGACTGAACCCTGAGGTACTCCACTTGTCACTTGTCTGGAGCTGGATTTGGAGTTGGCTACTTTTACAGTCTGGGTTCTGTCAGTAAGCCAGTTGGCAACCCATTAAGTGACATAGGGATTTATGCCCAGCTTAGTAAGTTTATCTATGATTCCAGAGTTGAGGATGGTGTTGAAGGCCTTGGTGAGGTCCAGATAGGCTGTGTGGACCGCCTTACCCTCGTCCACAGCTCTGGAGACTGATATGAAGAAGTCAATCAGGTTCAGCAGACAAGATCAGCCCTTCATGAACCCAAACGGGGTGGGGTCCAGTGTTTGAAGGTTGCCAATGTCTTTGTTTATAAGTTCCATGATAATGCGTTCCATGCCCTTGCAAACATATTTTGACATGAGAATGCATTGAAAGAGGGCAGTCTATGGGCAGACATGCTGAAATGGCCAACATATGAACCCTGATAGGACAGTAAGACAGACCATAGTATAGCAACTCACACTAACATTGCAAAACCAGAGAAACACTAGCCCTGAATGGGTGAACGTTATTTTGTTGGCACCAACTAGAAATCTTTTTCTATTCACTTATACAGGATTTTCTAATGTCAGCCTTTTTTGCCTCCATTAGTACCTGCTGCATGTTCTTGGTAAAAAGGGGTCTAGAAGTTATTAAGATCCTGTTGCCCAGACAGTTAGCTGAAGTGGTTTGGGGGTTGGGATGTATCAAACAACCCTGTTCTTGTGTGAGTAGATCCATTCTGCGAGGAAGCTTGTGGTATTTGCCGCTGACCATTTTCAAAAGAAGGGAGAAATTACAGTTGTGTAAGCAAACTTACTATAACAGTAGATGTTTGAATGATTACTGCTGAAGTAGCCTTAGCTACATGGGTTATATCCTACCAAGGATATAACAGTTGGCCAGCATCCAAAGCTTCATGGCAACTTCCATGCAACCAAACTTGCAGGCAGCTTGAACAGTCCTAGCAAAGCCTGATCTAGATTTAAAGAAGAAATCAAGCTAATAGGGTAACTATTTGAAATGTTGGGATCTACTACAGTGAGTCTCGAAATACTGAGACTGAATGTCCGAAAGAACAGGATATTCCATTTTTCTTCAAGGTATGGTGATCTCAGAGTTGGTATATATAAG
This sequence comes from Protopterus annectens, assembly GCF_019279795.1. Taxonomy (NCBI): domain Eukaryota; kingdom Metazoa; phylum Chordata; order Ceratodontiformes; family Protopteridae; genus Protopterus; species Protopterus annectens. Next base: position 759,550,558 of record NC_056728.1, on the reverse strand, counting down.
TTCAGGGGTGAGTGGGGGGGGGGGTGCATGGGGGCTTTCACTCCCCCTGCAAAAAAAAATTTAAGAAGAAGAGTGATTTTCAACAGTCACTCTATTCTGGGTTTTCAGTCGTTTTTTTCTGGATTGATGGCAATTGGCATTTTTAGTTCGGACATCTCAGTAAGGAGACTTATAGTGCCTGTAAGAGACAGGCCCGAATTGCAGCTTCTATAATACTTCTAGAATCCAACCCTTTCAAAAAATGACCACAGATGAAGTCAAGCCCTGGTAGAGTGGGTCTTGACCCTGCCTGGAATAGTTTTGTTGTGGCGAGTATAACAAAAGTTAACAGCCTTAAGAACCATTTGAAAATAGATGTTTTCACACAGGTTACCCCCTCTTCTTACTTTTACAAAAAAATGAATAATTGATCTGAAGATTTAAAAGATTTAGTTCTGTCAAGATAGTACCTGAGTTGTCTTTGAACATCCAAGGTATGGAGTATCCTTTTTATCTCATTTTTGGGCTCTCAAAAGAAAACAGGTAGATGGATAGCTTGGCTTAAAGTAAACTTGGATACCTCTTGAGGCATAAAAGAATTAGTTTGCAAATAAACCCTGCACCTGTGGAAAACTAGTTTGGGGTGACTCACCATGAGCTTGTAGCTCAGCTATTTGTCTTGCAGAGGTCAGACCAATCAGTAAAACTCTTTTCCATGTTAAAAACCTCAAGTCATCGAGATTAGCTGGCTCAAACAGAGTAATCGTTAGATTTTTTAACCCAAAATTAAGATCACAAGAAGGGACCACTGCTTTTCTGGGAGGCATCTTATGCAAAACCTCTTCCAAAAACATTTTGACATAAGAATGCATTAAAAGAGGATGATCTATGAGCAGACATGCTGAAATGGCTGATCAATGAACCCTGAGAGAGGAGTAAGAAAGGCCCTAGGATAGTAACGCTCACACATTTTGTAAAACCAGAGACCAAATTACCATGAATGGGTGCTGGTTAGGTTGTTGGTCCCAGCTAGAAAAAAAATTTCCATTTCTTAATATATGATTTTCTAGAAGCAGGCTTCCTTGCCTCCATTAGTAACTGCTGCCCATCTTGTAAACAACTGCCTAATGGGAATTAAGACCCTATCATCCACTGAAGTTGACTGTTAGGGTGTGTCAGACATTCCAGTTATTGTATGAGTAGATCTACTCTGTGAGGTAGCTTGTGGCAATTGTCCCTGGCCATTTCCAAAAGAAGGCAGAACCATGGTGGCTTGGGTCAGAAGGGAGTTACCACAATGATGTTGGGGGATTCCTTCTGAATGTTCAGATGTAACCTGAACATAAGTGGAAAGGGTGGAAAGGCACACAAGAACATTCCTACCCAAGGAAAAGAAAAGGTATCTGCTTCTAGGCCTTCTTGCATTGGTTACTACTGTGGTATCTTACCAGCTGATTGTTCAGAGAGGAAGTAAAAAGGTCTATTTGAGGATCCCCATTGATGGATCAAATTTTGGAAAACCTCCGATCTATTTTCCATTCATGAGGGTCTGCCATTGTCACGCTCAGCATGTCTCCCACACAGTTTTGCTCTGACAGAATGTAGATGCCTGTAGAGTGAGACTGTGCTGTGAAGCTATATCCCTAGCTAACATGGTTAGTCTGCAAAGGCGGTAAGATCTGATTTCCTGCTTGCTTGTATATGTATCACATCCTTTTGGAATTGTCTATAACTACTTGAAGAGGTCCTGGAGACCAAAGATGATTCAAAGAATTGACAGCCTTGATAGCATCTCTTTTATGTTTATGTGCTTTGATTTGTATTTCCTGTCCCAGAAACTTTGCACTTCTGTCCTATGGATACTGCTCCTCAAGCTACGTTCAAGGCATCTGTGGTAATTGGCTGCTTTGGAGCTGGAGGGGAGAAGGGGAGACCTGGATTAAAGGATATTTGATGTGTCCATCAAATAACTGTTCTTTTCACAAACTCCAGAACTGGAAATTGAAAATATAAAGGATGCTGATGCTGGTACTGGTGCTGGGACCAAAGAGGCTTCAGATATCATTGTATCTTTCTCAAGTGAAATCTTGCAAGAGATATCATAAGAATCTTAGGTGTCATGAAACTCAGAATCCTGAGGTATTCTCTCACAGTGACAGAAGTCTGAGTGGAAACCTCTGGAACAGAACTAAATATAGATCTATTTTTCCTGTGGGAAAAAAGCTCTTTGTAGTGTGGTGTCTAGCAGACACCCAAGGAAGACAATCCTGTTTGATGGAGCCAGAAAGGACTTTTGACTGTTTTCTTGAAATTTCAGCCCATCTAGGAGTGCTCTTACCCAAGTGAGAGATTTCTGACACTTTGAAAAGGCTCTGCAAGGATAAGTAAGTCATCTAAATATGGAAAAATGTGGATACTCTGTAGCCTGCAAATGACTTTGACAGGAGCTAGACACTTTGTGAACATTTCTGGAGCAGTGCGGATAGTCCAAAATGTAAAGCAGAGAACTGATAATCCGATCCAGACACACTATTACCTTAAGGAATGCCTAAAATCTGGATGAATAGGAATGTGATGATAAGTATCTTTTAAACCTAAGGTTACTAAAAAAACTGAAATGAGGGAGAAGGGGCAACAGGTTCTGAAATGAATGCATTTTGAACTTGGGTGCTATCAGAAAATGAATTAGGAAAAGAAAGAAACATCCAGAACTGGTCACAGGAATTCTTTCTTTGGCACCAAAACATTTTTGAATAAAATCCTTTTCACAACTGGCAAGAAGGATCTGCTTCTACCACCCCTCATTCAGCATGTGTTATAGGACAAGACGAAACAGAAGAGTTTGGTCTGGCGGATGTGAAGAAATTCCCTGCGAAGGAGGAATTTTACCTCACTGCCATTTGCATCCCTTGCTAAATCAGCCTCTAAACCCATTTGTCTGAAATAATCTGTTGCCAAAGAAAGAAATGAAGATCCAGAATTTTCTTGATGGGATAAGGGACTGACAGGGTGGGGTGGGGGTACAATATCCCTTATATTGCCATTCTGCCTTATTTAACTTTCCTTTGCTCTGGTGGGTTCTGCTTTCTTTTTGGAAACTTCCTGCAACTGCTTTTTAACCATCTGATTCTAAGCAAAGTTAGACAAGTGAGAAGAAAATCTCTTGTAAAATTTTGTAAATAAAATCTGAGAGATTTTCAGAATCAGCATACCCTTCATAACATTTTTTGCCAACCTTTTCAGCAGAGAATCCAAAATCTAAATCTCTATCCAGGGCAAGTTCAAAATCTCATTTTTACATCTTCTGGGAAGTTCTGAGAGCATGTCCAGGCATGCCTCCTCAAAACAATATCAGTGGCTACAGCCATGGATGTAATATCTACAGAGTCATAAATACACATTAAACAATGAGTAGTTACCTGAGAAATAAAATAAACTACAATACAGAAAGGAGATCATCCTCAAAAAAGGGAACTGCAGATAAACATTCCTAATGCGTTTTACAATTTAGTCACAATAAACTTTAACACATGAGCCTGAGAATTTAAAATTCTATAAATCAAAGTTGTAGAAGCATGCATTTTTTGTTTCTCAAATTTATCAATAACTTTACCATCCTTGTCTGTTGGAGAAGGAGTGCAATTAACAAAATGTTTGACAGCAGCTGGATTAATTAAAACTATAGCTGCTGGGTCAGGTCTGGGATGAGCATATAAAAACTTAAAAGAATGAGGAACTTTGTAAATTCTATTTGCTTTGTTATGGGCAGCAGATTTGATGTCGAAGAAACCACATGCTGTGACAACCATATCATTTTTGCTGACATCACTGGTGGGATAGGTGAAGGTTCTGGGAATTATAGTTGAAACAAATCATAGTATTTTCTCAGGGACCGAGAAACCTCACTGTTCTCTACTGAAAACACTGGCATAGTCTAGAAAAAGTCTCAAAGAAAGCAAATCCACTGCATGGAGATTCTGATATGATGCTATTCTCTGAATCTGAATCAGAAATCTGAGGAGAAAAAAATGCATCTGCCCCATCACATTCCTGTACAGATTCAAAATCTTGAACCTCTTCAGGAAAAGAGGAATCCCTCTTTCTTTTACTAGAAACAACTTTAGAAGAAACGTCAATAGCCTGTACAAGACCCTGAGCTAGTCCTAATAAACTACCCCTATCCAAAGAAACTGGTACAGGAGAAGACAAATGTTTATTTCTTTTTTTTTTTCTTTTTGCTGGCAATTTTGGTGTGAACAGGTTTAGCCGTGGCAACTACAGCTTTCTCATGGATGGCCACAACACTCTGTCTAGGCAGGGGGACTTTTCTTGCCTCTTTTCCAAAGACTGACAAGAGTGTCTCTCCACTGCACACTGAGGGGACTCTGACAGCTGCAGAGGACATGACTAACCCACTGTCCACAGTGGCTGTATGGACAACACTATAGGTATCCAGGAAAAAGGATGAGTGGCTCGAGGAACCAGCTTTGGCAACAGCATACTCACTGACCTGTGGCTGAGACAAGTTACTAGTCTGCTGTGGTGACAAAAGCTGTTTGGTTAAGTTTTACTTTTTGTGGCTGGTGGCTGGAAGAAGGTCCAACTGAGAGATCAGTAGTTTGTTCAATGGTCAAACCAAAAACAGTGTTTCTTTCCTGATGAAGCTATGTAGCACACATCAGTAAACTTAGAAAGCTTGTAAAAGTAACTTTCCTCCATAAAAGCACAGTAAAAAGAATGTTAATACACTTTCCCAGCCCCAAAAGTATATTAAGCATAGTTTCTCCACAGGGAAAAAAACTGTTTTAAATACTTGAAAACAACTTTTACACTCCCATAATCCCATAAAAAAGACATATAAGTCAGATGACAGTCAATAAAAATACAGTTTCCTAGCTTAAAATATTTTCCTAAGCAGGAAAATGACTATCGACAACAAAAAAGTTAATGTGGAAGTTTTTCCTCCAAAGCTAACTTATTTGCCCGGGAATGGAACAGCATTAGCTGACTTTTGATCCTTGAAAGCCTGCAGAAGAGCACTCTCTTTGGCAGCAGGAACACTCTGAAGGGCTTGGGGTCTAAACCTACCTTTGACTCAGCTCATCTTGAACTGTCATATGGTTTGGGAGTATGGAAGGTACACTAAAGCTTTGGAAGCTCTCCAGTTGTTATTTCCTATGCAAGATATAACCTATAATGCTTAGGCTACTGCAGCAGTGATCAATATTATGAACATATTATTATCTTAATTATACATATAATATGGTCAATGCACTTTTATATCCCTCCCCTGCTGCCCAACATCACAACATTATATTAACTTCCGCTTCTGTCCAGTCTTTCTTATCTCGTTACAGTGCAAAGCCTGTATAGCTTACAACTACGAAAAAATACTTGTTTTATCTTTAACATATATAGCAATCACTGGTAAGACTTCCACGTCTCTATTGAAAACACCACTGAAAGCATTATATACAAAACTTCTTTACAATATAGCATGCAATTTACATCATAACATTTTATAGGAATATTAATAAGAACAAAAACTTTTTTACTTACATTTATTTTTTCATTCCCTTCATTGTCTTTCTAAACATTAATGACCTAAAGTGGGATGTATGTTTTACAGTTCACTAACCAGTTTAACACAATCAACAAAATTCCAGTCTTTCTCAACCTCTTTTCTTGCAAAGCCACATTTCCCATGTCTTTTTCTATATCCAGTGGGATTGATGCTTTATGATCCATCATTTATTCACTAATTTCAGTGTTGCTTGTCTTCCTCCTGATTATCATCATTTCCCAACACCAGTTTCTGCTTCAAGTTCATGGTATTCCTGATTTTTCTAATCAGCTACAGTGCTTTTCCTTTGGCACAATGAAAAGGTTTCACTGGCAAAGTCTCTTTATGGATTTTTACTGTTAGAAGAATAAGAAGCAGAGTCCCATGCTGCTTGCTGGTTCAGTCTTTGTTGGATACAGGTTTTTTTTCATACTTGGCCTGTTCGACATGAAAAAATATATTTGATCCTCCAGGAAAATAATATTCTGAAGGCAACTGGATAGCTTCTTGAATCTCATACCTGCCTCTTGACAGCCCCTGATTACAGGGGATAAACTTATCTTCTTCCTGGTGAACAGTGATTAGTCATTTTCCAAAAGCACTCTGCTGTCCCCAGTTTTTAATACTTTTGCCTTCTGTTACAGTTTTTTTCAGGAGCTATTCATCTTGTAATACCTGCAAGAATATTTATATTAAAGGTTCATATTATTTTTTATTAGTGCAGTAATGAATTGCATTGTTGTTTTATTTGTTGCAGAAGATATACATTTTGGCTTACTGTACTACTATGCTTTTGCCTTAAGATGCTAAGCATGCTGTAATATTAGTGGGTGTTTTGAAGAAGAGGTTGTGATTACACATCTTTGTATGAATTTCAAGGTAGGAAAGCTAGGGATGGGATGGGAGGGTAGCAAAATGTACAATCAGTGATCATTGGTAATAGTTAATCAGCACACACGTGCACAATGGAGGTTTCATGCAATTCATCAACGAAGCATGTATGTAAGAAGGGCCTTTATTTCAACCTAGATAAATGACAGGCACCTTTTATAACTGTTGGGCTATGAATAGCCCTTATTGCAACTTAGTTAGAACAGTTACTGATACGTTTGTGTTACTGCTGTACTATGCTCACTATAGTAAAAACTGCAAAGGTAAGAGAAACAATTGAGTTATTGTGGGATGTAATAATTTGCTCTGATCCCTAGCCACCAGGGAAATCATTCCTGCACTATAGGGTTACCACCTGTCCCACTTTGCGAGGGACAGTCCCTCTTTGGGCAGTTGTGTCCTGCAAAAAAAATGTAAAAATGGCAAATGTCCTGAGATTTTAGGACAAAATTATTTCCTATATTTTGCGTAATAGTTGCATAAAACAGTTATTCTGTATCTGAAACACCTAAATGTTATAAGAAACAGAATAAGCAACAAAAATGCTACAAGAATAAGCTTTTATTTAGGCAAAAAAGTGAAGTTCTGTCCTTTGTACTGGCCATGGGTGTGTTTCAGCATGCCATATCTGACATTTGTACCAAAAATGTCCCACTTTGGGCATTTGAAAAGGTGGCAACCCTACTGCACTAGGAAGGGAAACAGAAATATCAGGAAGAGCACGATGTAGTTTAATTTAACACTAGCTATTAAGGAACAAAATATGCATAAGAAAAAAATATTTGTTCATTAATTGGTTATGGCTAGCCACCAGGGAAAGAATCATTATGTAACGAGGTCAGCATTCTGTCAGTGACAGACACCTACAGCAGTATTATGGATGCATTATACAATTAGAATAGAAAGGACAAAATGTGAAAGAGTTGTACAGATAATGTACAAAAGTGGTGAAACTGAACTAATACATCAGCTATGATAAAATCTGCTTCTGTAATACCTAGTGTCTGGTCGGAAGATTAGTTTGGCAGTCTGCTGCACTTGGTGAAGGGAACACAGTTTGACTATAAATGGAATGTGTTTGATGTTAGGTGGAGTTACCTTCTCCCTGTGTTTAGTGTGTGCTGTATCATTATGTTTGGGATGGATGAGTGTAGATTAAGCAAATGCAAGCTAGGCCTATATAATCAAATTTTAGTCAGGGTAGCGATGGCAAATGTTTAGCTCACCAAATCTCAAAAAAAATACATATATATCTGTAAAGAGGTTGTTAAAACTGTCTTGCATAGTACATCAATGACTAGCATTACACCATAATACTATGAATCTGCCATAAAAAGAAGCTCTCCATCTACACATTGAAACAACAAACAAAAACACTGAAAGTGCCTGGCTGTGGCAACAGATGGGACAGAAAAGCTCTGAACATGATGGTAACAAATGAGAATTAACAAAGTGATTCAAGGGTGTGTGGGATGTGAAAAACATTCAAGAGGACAGCAGTCCTCTTTCAAAGGGGTTGTGGTCCCCTTTGCCTCAGTGCTTGCTCTCCAAAAATAAGTAGATAACATAATAGTTTGCTTTAGGTTGCTAAAATTACTTTTATCACTCAATGGTTGAAATTAATGATCAGCAGTCATACTAGTACACACACGTTAACAAAAAGTCAAAAAACATATACTCAGTTAACACTCCAAAGGTAAACAGCTTTAAAAGGCAGAAAACTGCGACTTAGGCAATATTTGAATCCTAAAAGCTGAACCATTGCAATGTAAACATATTTTTATGGCTAGCAGATAGAGCAACTGCAGTGGTTCACTGCTAAGGAGCTCTGCAAATAAAGCCAGATTGAACATGGACATGGCAATACAGTCCTATTGTGTTGTGAAGGAGTTCCAGAATACCTCTTTCTGCCTAAGACAAGCACTGGGATGTTTCTGACAGAGGAAACTCAAAACACACATATCTGCCCCAAGTTCAACATCATAAGCCTGAGATCTTTTCTAATAGAAGGGTTCTCAGGAAGACAGCTAACACAGAAGAAGACAAATTATCCCTGACAGTGTCTAGCACTTTTCAGACTTGAACAAAACCATGCAATTGGAAGGTGACATTGATGATCACTTTTGCATATCACCCTTGACCAGCTCTTGCTCTTTTCCAAAAGCCATAAGCTGGGCAACCCATAATATATTGTTTTGAGGCATGTGAAGAGAGTCTTTTATGGGAAATGGACTGGGCTAAAAGGACGGTTTGCAGTATGACATCAGTACCAAAACTATATACTGATTCAAGCTCTCAGACAGACACACACACACACACACACACACACACACACACACACACACACACACACACACACACACACACACACACACACACACACACATTATTCATCCATTTTCTACAATACAATAAATAGGTTATCCAAATCCATTACTCAGCTATATAAGGCTTCAGGCCCAAAGAGATGAGAAGGTGAACCTGTACAGACAGTTTCAGCCTTCACCAGTAAGCACCATGATCACTATGAGGAAGCCAAATGCAATCAATTGCATGATCTCAGTCAGAAATCCATAAACACATCCTGAAGATTTGAGTGCCCACTCATCACACATTTCAGAGCAGTTTATTTACCTAGAAGAGTAATTATAGGTGGATACTGCACTCTGGGCATTATTCCCAGCAAAGGCAGCATAGGTAGCATCCCTACTCAGTCCTAGAGCAGCACAAAAATGAGGAGTGGGATTGTGTCCTATATGTAGAGGATTACGACCTTGTAGGTGAAAGACTGAAGATCATTGTGGATGAAGTGGACTTAGAAAAAAAACTAGGCCTGAACTTAGACGTGGACCTTGAGTCCCTAACTTCTGCCTTTTATACTCACGGGTGAGCTTTCTGGCTTGCTGCTGTCCTAGGACACTTCTGTCACTGCTAGGTATTAAGTATTAATAAAACCTTAAAACTTCTCTCACTGATGTCAGCACAGTATGATTATGCAACACTGGCAGTGGCAACAGTCACTGATAATGTGATCTGGTTCCAAGCAAAAAAAATACAAACAAACAAGCAAATAAATAAATAAAATCAGCATTTATAGTGCCTTGATTTGTAACCTGGTATTTCGATGTGCAATTTTAAGGTATCTGATTTTCAAGCACCAAATGAGGCAACTTTTCAAGAAAAATATGCTAGGAAAATGTAATTAAGACTGTGTAACTGACCAGACAAAAGTAAGTTTCTTAGGGAAATGCACCTCTTACACTCGGGACATCCACAGAATAAAGAAAACTTCAAAACACCAAGAAAGGCAGTTTGAGATTTTTAAGAAAAGCATTACCTAGCAAAGGAAGATGTACCCAAGTGCTTATTCAATACAAAGGGCTCCCAAAGTCTTTGTCTTTTCAGCTTTTCCCGGTTAGGGGTTGCCACAGCGGAACTCTGGTCCACTAATGATTGGTAGTTGAGTTTTACGTGCCGAGTTACCAGCCCTGACGCACAACCTTCAATGAAGGTACGCCCATTCACGCATGTCTCCACGCAGAAGATGCTCTAGCTGAGAATCGAACCAGACAGCATCTTACTGCGAGGTGACAAAGGGCTCCCAAAGTAAGATGTTAAAAAAATAAATTTAAATATTGTTGAACCACTCTTAAGTAAAATTATTAAGGATAATTGTTTGTCGCCTCACAGTAAGACGCTGTCCGGTTCGATTCTCAGCTAGAGCGTCTTCTGCGTTTAGACATGCGTGAATGGGCGTACCTTCGTTGAAGGTTGTGCATCAGGGCTGATAACTCGGCACGTAGAAATCAACTACCAATCATTAGCAGACCGGAGTTCCGCTGTGGTGACCCCTAATAGGGAAAAGCCGAAAGACACAACAACAACAACAACATTCTATTATAAAATTGAAGTGTACTGGCCAAAAATGACATTTCAACCACAGGAAAATATGGCACTGTGCAACTTCACACATAATGATGACATTTAAAAATAATACAAGAGCAGTGTCTGGTTACCAGATGAATAACAATTAGCAAAATACTTTATTTTGGCTTGCATTAGCTTTCATCAGAAACATGCTGGAAAATATGTATTAAAACTTGCTATTATGATATGCTATCTTAAATGATTACTTCAGCATCCATTGATTAACTACCTGTATGACTCTGAAAGAGTCACTTAACCAGACAGCACTTCCAGGCTGAGTCTGAAAAAGGACTATGGAGATCGGTGCTCTACCCCGGTCATCAAACACAATTAAAATTTGTAAAATCTACTGTATCAGAATTATTATCGATGACAACAACAGTGCCACATATTCTGGATTTATTGCATATTCAAAGCTATGCACAAAGTACTGCACAAAAGACAGAAACATAGATGATAACATATTGCAAAGATGAAGAAATATGGTGGCTTCAGCCTTAGGCTGAATGGTGACATAGCTTCTCCCACACCGAATGGAAGGTCCTTAAGAAAAAGCTCCATAATTGTTAAGAAAAATCAAAACCAAAGTAATCAAATGCATTACTTTTCTGGCCTCGAAAATAGCAGACATCATAGTTTTGTGACATCTACGCTTTCTTAACAGGCATACAAATTTATGCCCATTCAAATTAATTAACCTTATACCTTCACCAACTTTAATAAGGAGCCAACCCTCAGTAGTAATTGCATCCTACGGAGGTATTCTTTATTAGCTTACAAATCTTAAAGATGTGGACTGCCTGAGTACATGGTCGTACAAGAAAACGAATAACCTCAGATACAAAGTGGATGGGTTATCACTTACAGACCTAACTTGCTAATAACTATAGACCAGAAGGCACAATTTAAGTAATGAAAACATTTATGAAGTGCACTTTCTACAGATAAATTATTAGAAAACATTGCTTTTTTTCTAACTCACTGTTTAAATTTCACATATCTGAACATAAAATAAAATAAAATAAAATGTGATACTTTGTGTTCCTGACCTTAGACTGCTGTTCCAGGAAATCACTCTGTGCTCTCCACTTTAGCATCTGTTGCTGCAGCTGCAAAGTTTTGGGATTAGTTTCATCTTTTCTCTGGGCAACGAACTGAACAATTCTCAGCTTCTTCCACAGGTTATGCAAATGGGAGCCTAATGTGCTTACATACATGTCTTTAGCTTTAAACATATATTCTGTAAAGATAATCATTATTAACAAAACATTAAAAATAATTTTCATTTAAAGAGAAAAATA
>NC_056728.1:759066397-759178897 GCF_019279795.1 Protopterus annectens | reverse complement strand
GAAAGCAGTTTATTGTCTGAAATGTTGTGTGTGTTAATTCTGGTGACATTTTTCTTGCATTGCAAAATGTATCTGCAGTACATAGCATATATGTAGGCTTACTCCCAAATATCATCCAGTATGGATGTTCTATCAACTTGTCCTCAAGACTGTAGTATGTTGAAATCTAATAGTCTAATATGGTTGTTGATTGAGATATTACTTATTCATATTTAATTATAAACTACAAGCAGCTGAGTTATGCTACTACGTAGAGTAATTTCGACATAGCTCAGTTGTAACCATCTCTGCCCATGTCACACTACCTACAGGTAATGATGTTGTGAGTATTTATCTTTATTTCATGCACATTCCCCCACCCCAATGGCTGTCAATCATTAGCTCCTTCCTACTGTTCCTGATCTCATTTGTTCCCCCACTGCAATTCCTGTTTCTGTACGGAATGGTGGAAGTGGGAGCTGACTGTAGAACTTATTATTCAGGAAGCCATGAAGAATAGATATTCATTGTGTTGTGATCTTAATCCCATCATTGGTATTTGATATTTGTGCTGGCTTACCCAAGGACCTCAAATGCGTTCCGTGATGTGCAGTCACTTTTTTGTGCATGAGAGAAAGACTACTGTGTGGATAAGGCTTAGAATAGTCAAGGAGATATTCCAAGCCCATCTTGCTGCATGATGCATACCTCTGTCCGGTAATCCAGCACTGCAGCAGGTCAGATAGCCAAACCATCTAATCCCAGAAAATGGATGGACCAGCATTAGTCACTCACTCTCACCTTCCATCATCAGTCCCTCCAGCTCCAGTGTCACTGGTTGGTGTTGGGTGCCTAAGTAACTGTCAAGGTTTAGTCCTTCTGCTTCATGAAGATTCACAGTTCTGACTGATTTCAGATACATTTTCAATTCTGCATTTACATTTTTCCTCTAACTTCAATTTAATTTTTGTCTGTAACTCATGCACAACATTTTGTTCTAAGGTATACTGTCCAAATATTTCCTTTTGTATGAAGGCTATAGTCTCCTTTCAAGTACATAATTTTGTGCGGGAGTTTACAAAATTATTATTATTGTTTTCATCATCATTACAGGCTGTGATTATCTGTGTTGTTTATTACCCTTATAATCTCCTGTTGGCCAAAAACAGTTGCAAGATTATCTTCATTCATGACAGACACAACTGAATAAATAGGACATGAACCTCATGGAGATATTCTGTATTACAGCAAAATGTAAAGGGTTGAACCACTACAATAGATATCCTAAACTACCGGATCTATTAAAGACGTAGCATACTCTATTTTTTGAAGGAAGTATTTGTAAATCTGGAAAAAATGAATACTTAAAAAGGGATTCAATCTGGTAGCTGTTTTTTTTAGAACTTTCAAATTATTAGATGTTTCTGTTATGCTTGGTTAAACTGTTGACAGGCAGGTATAAAAAGGACATTATTTATGTTGCTCAAAATGCCTTCTAAGAGTCTGGGGCTTTACTATGAAAGCCAGCAGAACAAATGTATTTCCATGAAGCAGGCAATGTAAAATAGCATTCACCATAAAGCTGTATGTCTGCTGCTTTTGTGTTGAGGGAAGCAAGCACCTGCCATGCAAGAGGCTTTACTCCTACATCTCTGACTTAATATTTTCAACTTACAAGGTCTCCACACTTTGAGGAAAAGAAGATTCCTACTGTGCAACATAACTTCTATTTTTGCACAACAGTTTTCTGCACCCATGCTGTACTCATACAGCTGTCCATTGAGAAACTGTGTCACTGCCTACCAATGGGTTAAGGCAGAGGTGCTGAGGACAGCAGTGTGAATGTTGTTTCTATAAATCAGTGTGAAACAACATCCTTACAAGGATGTTTGTCAAGGTTGTTCTTGTGAGGAGGGTAGAGGATCCACCCTTTCCTTTAATATAGTACATTTTGAGGCTGCCACATTTTAGAGAAAAGATCTCAATGAAAAACAACCTCCATTCTCACATAAATGTGCTTTTTATACATTTGTCTATCAGATACACTTTGCTGTCACATAACTGTAGTTACATAGTTTGTTAATAAGATGTCCTGCCTCTTATCAGAGAAGGATCATGGACAAATATGGCCCTAGGTATGGCAATGGACAAGCCCCCCCCCCTGCAGTCATACCAATAATCCATTACTTGTCTGTCTCTAATCACTTATCATAAACCACTGTTCAAATATGTCAGTGAAGATACTATTTCTTTTTATTTTACTTTGACCGTAATCACAAGAATTTTAATATTGTTTAAAACTGTTATTATAAATTTTACAGGAGAAACACTGATAGCCATTTGCTACAAAAAAAGACAGTCTCATGCTGAAAACGGTCTTACCATGAATAACAGTAAACAACTCTTCCCATGAAACTCACATTTATTGAAAGCACATATGGCAATCCATTAAATTACAAGGACTGGAACTCTTAGTCAAACAACATATATATTTGCTAACAGCTGGGGACTGTCCACTGGATGCAAGTATACCTTTTTAGGGGCAGTATAGGAGCACTGTCTGGAGAAGTGATTTGGTCAGTCCCACAGTATTCAAATGAAGGCTGATGGAATCAAGCCATGCATTACAAAAGCAGCTCCTTGACATACTCATCCAAACTGTTGTAGCCCAACACATTGCATTTCACACCTGTATGCCTACAAAAAACAAGCTTAATTAAAAGTGTATTCACAGTTAAAATATTAATCTTAAATACATAGACTTCATAGTATCCAATTTATTCATAGCCAGATAATAAACACATTGTAATCATTCAATAAAACAAACCAATAAATAAAAGCTAGGCAGGTAGGTGGCAAGCTGAGTGTTTAGATGTTCATTACAGTTGCAGGTTTGAATCTCACAGCCTCCAATTAGTGTTCAACTAAGTTCAAAGATGTATAAGTCTGTACGCAACCTTGAAAAATGTGTATGGTGATTATCTAATGCTTGTCAGAAGTAAATTTTGCCTCAAGGCCATATCCCTTTATTCTGTCTCCAACAGACTGCTGAGGGAAGATCTATGCCTGGCATGCAAGACATTGTCAGACCGCACCCTGATGTACCTCCTACACATCCACAAAACAAACAACAGCAGAATTATCTGTTCTAAAGACTTAAACTTTGTGTTAAAAAACAGAACTTGCTAGAGTGACAGGTATGTGTCCCATAGACTACCCCTACTCCGGAACAGGCTCCCCATCTAAGTGAAGCAGAGTTCCTCCCTAACAGAATTCATGTGTAACTGGACAATTGATGGGGAACAGGAAAGTCACCCCTGTTTTGGCACCTATGTCGCTTTTGGAAGCTGGCAGTTTTTAAATGGTTCATCTCACAGGCCCCTGCTTATAAATGTTTCATCCTCCAAGTCCCTGCTTACATTACCAAGGGGATCAGAACTTATCAATGATTTGAGATGCATGGCTAGGCTTAAAAAGGTCCCAGTGGTCATTAGCCTAGTACACAACTATGAAACTATAAACCTTAATCTAACAATTCTAACTAAAAACAAAAGGGAAGATGAGGGAAATAATTAATACTGTAGAGACAGAAATTAAATGAAATGTTAACTTCTTCTTTTGTAGTCCTTGCATCTTGGTAGAACACCAAGTTTTATAATTAAATTACTGGAAGAGGTCCCTGCTAAAATCTCTTGAAGGACTGCATATACAACCCCACCTATATAGCCTTTGATAACAATCCAATTCATCATTCTTGGAGAATATGAGCATAAACAACCAGTTGCTGACTCGCAAATATCACTGGCTGTCATCCAAGAAAGCAGCCAAAGTCATTGCTTTTTTAGGTTCATAGGTTCATAGGTAGGTACTAGGCTATTGGCCCTAGGGCCTATATAAGCCTAACCAAAAATGTACCCTGGCTTTCGCCACCCAAGAAAATTATTTTCCTGTGCCCCTGTCAAGCAGAACTACAGAAGTGATCCCCGGGGTGAATTTTCTATTACCCATCCAATCATCAATATTTTTCTTGAAGAGTGCTAATGAGGAGCTCTGTTTGACATAGATAGATAGGTAGTCTGTTCCAGAGTATGGGAAGTCTCTGGGACAGGAATCTATCCCTCCAGCATGTTCTGTTTAGGTCCCTAGAGCATGTAGCTCGGAGGGATTGGGATTTCTTTAAGTGGAGCATGTCCAACAGCTCTGGGTTTGACATAGCTTTGTATGTTAGGCAGAGATCGCCTCTGAGTAGGCGTTATGCGATGGAGTAAAGCTGGAGTTTTTTGAGACGGTCTGCGTAAGGAATTAGTTTGAGACCAGTAATCCTCTTTGTGAGGTATTTTTGCGGCCTTTCCAGTTGTTGTAGATGTCTTGTGAGGTACATACCAAAAGGGGCGTTGCACTCTATAATGGGTCTAATGAGTGATGAATAGAGGGGAACGATGACCTCTTTTTTTCTGGATGAGAAACCTTTTGTGATGAGGAGTGCCACGTAGAAGGATTTCCTGACCACTTTGGCGATGTGATTATCAAAGGAGAGACTACTGTCCACCTATGTCCCAACGTCTCTTATTACACTTTTGGTGTTAAGTAGACTACCGCCTATGTGGTAGTTCATGGGTACAGAATTTTTAACAAAGGGGATGACAATGCACTTTTTGGCATTGAGCTTAAGACCATGTCTTTGACACCAGGCATCTGTCTCAGTGAGGCCCTTTTGTAGGATGTCCACATCGTTAGGAGTTTCAATTATGGCTCCTAGCTTGCAGTCATCTGCGAATTTAGTTAGCCAAAGACCTTCTGTGTTAGTCTGTACTTCAGAGAAGTAGACACCAAACAGGAGAGGACTCAGGACTGAACCCTTTGGTACTCCACTTGTCACTGGTTTGAAGTCTGATTTGGAGTCTGCTACTTTCACAGTGTGGGTTCTTTCAGTAAGCCAGTTGACAACCCATCTTGTGACATAGTGATTTATACCTAGATTAGTGAGTTTATCTATAATTCCAGAGTGGGGGATGGTGTTGAACGCCTTGGCGAGATCTAGATAGGCTGTGTGAACCACCTTACCCTCATCCATGGCCTTGGTGACTACTTCAAAGAAGTCTATCAGGTTTATGAGACATGATCTGCCTTTTACAAGCCCAAACTGTGTGGGATCCAGGGTTTGGAGATCTCCGATGTGTTTGTTTATGAGTTCCATGATGATACATTCCATGGCCTTGCAGACAAGGCTCGTCAAGCTAATGGGGCAGTAGTTCCCAGGGTCTGTTGTGGGCCCCCCTTTGTGGAGTGGGATAACTGTTGCGGTGCACCATTCAATGGGCACAAAGCCTGAGGTGAGGCTATGATTGACCATGGTACTTAGGTGGGGTGCCAGTTCATTCTGTAGTTCATGTAGAAGGCAGCCTGGGATGTTGTCAGGTCCCATGGATGCTGTGTTCTTGGCTTTGGAGAGTGAAGTTTTTACCTGTGCAGCCATGATTACTGGAACTTTGCATTCTTCCGGTATAAAGATGTGCCCTTTAGGGGGTGAGAGGGGGGTAAAGTTAGCACTGAACCTATCTGCCAGGATGTTGGCATTATCAGTTGGTTCTGTATATTTAGTGTCATTGTGCTGTAACTCAGAGCAGATCTGAGTGTTGCCATTCTGATTTTTAACATAGCTATAGAATGCTTTGTGGTTGTCTTTAGAATCAGTGGCAATTTTGTTTTCATAACTAGCTTTGGAGGATTTTATGAGGGATCTCAACTTCTTACTGAGGCTGACCAGGGAATTCCTCCAATCGTGGGATTTTACTCTTTTTTGCAACAGTTTCTTTCTTTTGTTGTAGAGTTTGTTTATGGCAGAAGACCACCAGATTGGCTTCCTTTTTTTGGAGGATAGCATCTTGGTTCTGTTAGGGATAGCACGATCCATGCACTTGTCTAAGTGCTTATAAAGTGCATTTGTGTAGGATTCAGCAGTCGTACCTCTATTGTCCATCTGCATGGGTGTCATGAAGTTTGCCACTTCTGTCTTAAGAAGAGTGAAGTTGGCTTTGGAGAAATTTTTTACGGTTGTTTTCCTAATGGGGGGTGGGAGCGGGATGTGGATGTCTAGGGTGATTAGCTTGTGGTCGGATCTGACCAGCGAGGAGCTGACCTCTGGTGTGGAACACCAGTCACCCATGTTGGTGATGACCAGGTCTAGGATATTGCTGCCTCTGGTGGGGGTGTGGATAAGTTGATCCAAAGCACTGGAATTGATGATTTCCAGAAAACGTTGAGCAAAAGAGTTGGTACATGAGTAGTTTTCCCAGTTAATGGTAGGGTAGTTGAAATCATCCATTATTAGAGTGTTGGGTTGTACCTTAATATTTTCCAGTGTATCAAGAAAAGAGGAGTGGGAATTCTGGGGCATGGTGGTGGTGGGGGGGTCTGTAGCAAGCTACAATCTGGACTGCGGTTTTGCCCAGAGTTAGTTGAACTTGGATAATCTCGGATGCATTATGCTGAGCAACTAGCTTGGAGGTGTGGATATCCTTAATGAATATGGACACGCCTCCACCTTTAGTGTTTCGGTCCGGGTTTGGTGGCCGAAAGGTGTGGTATGAATTATAGCCTGGTAATGCAGGGGTGCTCTCTGGAGCTTTGAACCACGTCTCTGTCACTGCACAGATGTCAATGTTCTCCATTTTAAGGAGTGCCTCGAGTGAGTGCATTTTGAGGTTTAGACTTCTAGCATTGAGTAGCATTACCCTCAGATTTTGCTTGCTTGTACCTGTTATGGTGGTGAATTTGTCATTTGAACCTTGCCTAAAAAAGGCACTATAGGGGTGGCAAGAGCCTTTGCCAGTATCCGGAATCCCAAGGGCGACAGGTGCAGGCCATCTCTGGCAAAGCAGCATGGTCTGTCGATCATTTCATCCCAGGCAGACAGATACTGGATTCCCTTAGAATGACACCAGAAGCTTAGCCAATTGTTAAAGTCAATCATTTTGTCCTTGTACTGTGGTGTCATTCTGGGTGATGGCAGGATGCTACTCAGGGCTAGGGTCATACCGGCCTGGGCTACTAGAACAGAGAGCTCCTCCATGTCTCTTTTCATGTAGTCCAGGGAGGTACGTCTCAGGTCATTCACACTAACATGGACAATGACAGAGTCATATTTGTACTTGTTGTGGAGTGACCTGAGTGCATGCGTTATGTGGTGGATCCTGGCACCTGACAGGCAGCTGACAGTAACTTTTTCCTTGTTTAGCCTGGTGAGTGGAACATCACTGTGCTTGACTATAGAGTCACCTATGACTAGAGTGTTGGGTACATTATGCCTTATGGGCTGTAGTTGAGTGGCACACTGAGTATGTGGACTATGTGTCATTTGGGTTGTGTTGGGGGGGTGCAGGTTGCTTGCAGTTCTGCTTTGGAGGTCTCTGTTGTTTGGGCAGATTAGTACAGAGAGCCTCCGTGAATGTAGGTGCGTGTTTTGTGGTTCTGTGTGTGTGTTTTGGTGGTGTAGGTTTTGAGGGACTATGTGATGAGTGTGGTGTGGTGCAAGTGTTTACCTTCTCCTCTTGTCTGTCTAGGCCTGTCTTTGCTAAAGAGAGCTTTCTTCCAGTTTGGCTATATAAGTGCATCTCTCACAGGTCGTAGTGTTGGGTGGTAGGAGGAGAGGGTTGTTTGTGTAAATGAGGCAATTGCTGCATTGTCTCAAGATGCCCAGATTAATCAGGTAGACAGGAGAAAACACTGGGAGCTGACCTTTAGACATGCCTGAATAGGTGCTTATTTATTAAGTACTAAAAACTGTTTTCCTCTAGACAAGTGAGGAAAGTTGTGTGATGTAGTAATTTGTAACTTATTTAGTGCTTACAATGAGTTCTGAACAAGTGCTGAGATCAAAGAAACAGATGAGTGCTAAAACTAAAAACTGGCTAGTTGAATGGGAAATTTTGAAAAACAGACTTTATGGCACCAGGAATAGTTTAACCCCAGTTAAGTTGGGGGGAGGGGGCTTTGGAGCTCACAAACAGTCCTGGACACAGCAAATCCATATCTGACTTGCCACAGGAAAGGGGGGAAGCAAGCTTAGAATTTTTTTTCCAGTAAAGTGGAAATGGAGAAAGCTGGAACAGAAGTTAATTCAACGTTAAGAATTTGAGTGGATTGGCCTTCACAAATGTTCTCTATTAGATTGAGTGAACTAATGACACTAGACTGGGAGGAGTGTCACAGATCAAATATACAGTACGGGCGGGCAACTGCAAAGCCACCAAGTATAAAAACACACAACACTAGGGAGGGTAGGTGGGTGGGTGGGAAAAAATAACAGTTCCTAGCTGTAGCCATTAAATGAAAGTTTTAAACAGATCAAGGAGCAGACTAGAGAATGCTTTTAACAGACAAAAATGCACATAAAGGTTTGGATAGAGCAATCACAAACAGAAGATACAACTCTCAGTATGAAAAAGCAGTGTACAGTTCCTAGCTGTAGCCACTAAATGAAAGTTTTAAACAGATCAAGGAGCAGACAAGGAAATGCTTTTAACAGACAAAAATGCACATAAAGGTTCGGATAGAGCAATCACAAACAGAAAATACAACTCTCAGTATGAAAAAGCAGTTTACAGTTCCTAGCTGTAGCCACTAAATGAAAGTTTTAAACAGATCAAGGAGCAGACTAGAGAATGCTTTTAACAGACAAAAATGCACATAAAGGTTCGGATAGAGCAATCACAAACAGAAAATACAACTTTCAGTATGAAAAAGCAGTTTACAGTTAAGCAATGTTAAAACAGTTTAAAACAGTACATAAATGCAGTGAAACAATAAAAAAAGCTTTTATCTTTTTATCTTTTATCTTTTTATCTTTTATCTTTTTAGTCAAATGTGCTCTAATAGGAACATAAGAAAATACCACGTAAGTAATCACGGGGAACCATAAAATACCTTGTCATATAATTCCTTAAGCAGACAAACATAAAAGGTCTCCCTTCCTAGCAAAGTCACAACAAAATTAGCACAAGTAGAAAGTCAGTTGAAACCTTCTCCCTGACAGAAACCCATACATTATTTTGAACAAATGAAACAAATGCTGACCAGATTTTCTGATCTCTTTGATGCTAGAAACATAAGCCAACAATTACTTTCTGGGATCCATTAGGTACAGTAACCTCTCCCTTAGGTTTTCAGGTTGAGATAAAAGAATGACAACTAAATATTTTCAGTGGGTGTACTATCAAATGTCACTTTTGGCATAAAAGAATAGAAAACAAGTCCACTATTTCCTTATGAAAGACTTTACATGGAAACATAGTCAACCTCTGCAGCCCCCAAGGGAACAACAAGCTTCTTAGAAAGTTTCAAATGCAAGATGCTTTTAAAGAGCAGCTAAATTTTAAGCCTCAATGCCAAGGAAAGCAGGTATGAGAAGGCAGAATAATAACTGGAATAGATGAATAGAATAGGATCAAACTCAGCAAGCAACTAAAATAGATAAGTACAGAAGGCAACTCCACCTGTGATAAAGTAATGTCCTTCTCCTGGTTCCAGACAGCTCCATCTGTGAAGAAGCAAAATCTTTTTGCTAGTACAAGATATGAAATCTCTTTCAGTTTGAAAAACACAGTTTTGTGATGGTGTGCTTTGTGGCCTCCAAGATAATTCGTATCACCTCTGATAAAAGAAATGCTTGTTTGGTGCCAGAATGTCACAGCTATGCTGCCAAAAGGAACACTTTGTCACATACCTCATAATCATAATATAACCTCTCAAATCAATAAAACTTAATCAATCATGCATAGCCAAACTTACACTTGGAAATGAAATTCAAAATATTTAGACTGATGAGTGATAGGTAAGCTGTGTAGTTAAGAAAAGAAAAAAAATATTTTTAATGCACAACTTAAAACATTGAAACATCAGTAAAATGTGCTTTGAATTATAAGGAAAGCATCACAGTTTTGAGAAGTTATAGTATACAACTAGTACTGTAATCATCATGTACTATTTATTTAATTTTGGTAACTGTGAAGGCTCACTACATTTTTTGGAGACTGTCTATAAATTCAGAAAGGTTACACCTCATGGTACCTTTTCTTAATTCTCCTCTCGATTGTTTGCACATACTGTAATGGTCATAGGAACGCTTCCACTACAGGTACAGTACAGCTGTAACTAGGAAGGATCAAAGGAGACAGCTGCTCTGGGTTCAAGCTGACAGGGATTGCAATCAGGCAGGTACCAATGGTGTAGGAATGCAGTACCAGACTTTGTTTATGAATGCTTATACTGATTTCATATCTCTCAATTTCTTTGCTGAAAAATTCTGGTCAAAGCCAAAAATAATGGAGTTATGAACATCCAAGCTCAGAGACAATTTTTAAATATTACTGTAATTCACTTAAAAAATTAATAGAATAACAAGTTTTGTATCAAGATGCATTTTCTGAACAGTACAAAATATGAAACTCTATAAAGTCTGCCATTGTTGACTGACTGCAATCCTTGATAATTTAATCGAAAATGAGGTACAAATCAAAAACATGAATCAAAATTGGGGACATTTGAAAAAAAAAAAAAAAAGTGGCCATAGGTGAAATGCTGAAGCACTCAGTAAGTGGCTCTTAACCTGTAGCAAGCTGTTTGTTACATTTACAACAAATGGCTTGCTACATTTTGAGAATAGAAGAGATGTTTTTTAACCATTTTAGGTCCTGAAGCTGTCATGGGGTGCAATTAGTAGACGCTGATGGTGTATGAGGACAGTACTTGCATTTGTAGATGAAGACTTTTTGTGCTCCTGTACTTAAAGCTGATGGAGGTGCCACTTAGGGGAACCTAACCAGGCAGTGGATGAGCTAGGTTGTGAGGTAGAGACAGACAGCCTAATAAAACAAAATCTACAAATTGTGCAAAGCCTACTTACAATATAGTGTTTATGGAATGATTATTAAGTATGACATGTATTATATCATTTATTAGTTTTAAACCTCAGTTTTGACAGCTCTTTTTTGCTGTCAATGTTTTTACCTATTTTTTTTTTACTTAGTTCTTTAGCTGCTTCCTTCTAGACTCCTTCAGTCGTGAGTCAGGACAAATGAGTAAAGGTAAAAGCAAACAGAACTAGGGAGGAACTTTTTGAGTGAGTAGTGTCAGCTACCAGTGTTATAGGAAGGGAAACATTAACAGTCCTCGCAGAAAGTAACCAGTAGTTAGGAATGAAGTCTTGGCCATCAAACTCTGAGGCAGAAATCAAATTTGTTACCATGTTAAACAACACTCCTTAATTTAACAATTGTCAAGTTAAGCCTCCCTAGTTTACTATCTCAGAATAAGAAATTCCTGACAGGTCACAGACCTGTTTCTACCCTTTTTAATAAAGTAAGTGCATCAGATTTTCAAGACATGACTATATGCAGAACAGTGTAAATAAGTAACACACTTTTTGTCAGATCATATAGCTAGCACGTGAGGAGACGTACACAAGGCTGTACTGATTTTTCTGAGGATTCAGTAATGACAAGTGGTGTGGTAAGACTAAGTCTGCAGTGAGATGAAACAATAATTTTCACTGTACTTTCCCAAGTACTAACTAAATACAGGTAGTAACATTCACTGAAGAGGTATTAATGAATGTTACTACCAGTAACCAGTGTTTCTTATTTTTGTACTCTACTGTTTATACATATATATATATATATATATATATATATATATATATATATATATATCTATGGGTCTACTATCGGAGATCAAAATTACACTATTTTGAAATCCAGTAGTAGATACCCACTAACCCGAAAGTGCACTTCACCGAAAGTGCACTTTCACGAACACCACTTGAGCGAATTGTTACGGACCATAGGGTTAGGGCTTGGGTTAAGGATAGTGGATACCTACTAGGGCTATCCACTATACTTAACCCAAGCCCTAAAACTAAGGTCCGTGACTACCGCAGCACAGTGGAGGACATTGCCCGTTCATTCTAGTGTTGCTCGTGAAAGTGCACTTCCGGTGAAGGACACTTTCATGTTAGTGGGCATCTACTACCTGCTTTCAAAATAGTTAATTTCGATCTCCGGTAGTAGACCCATATATATATATATATATATATATATATATATATATATATATATATATATATATATATATATCCCTATATATATATATATATATATATATCCCTATATATATATATATATATATATATATATATACACCAAAAGCACTATGATAAATGATGTATATGTTAGGAGGCAAATGGGACCCTCTACATTTCTCCTGAACATATAGTGCTTTGAGCAGTTTCCATGGGATATCAGGCTGAGCACTTCTTTAATGCTGGGAAGATAAACAGTCTGTATGATCAATCACCATAGCTGATACTCTGAATTTATACCCAGTTCTGACACTGCAGTCTAGAAAGGGATAGGAGCTGGGGGGCTGTACTCATATGAGGCTGTCCTTCAAGTGAGGTGTTAAGCAAACGTCCAGTAGCATAGTGGGTAAGGCTGCTGTTTTTCAGCTCTAGGGACTGGAGTTCACTTTTGGAATCTTTAGATACTGTCCAGATAAAGTTTGCACATTTCTTCTGTGTCTGTGCAGTTTTTTTCTGGATGCTTCAGTTTCCTTGTACATCATAAAGACGTTCAGCATAGGCTGACTGATTGCTCTGATAAATCATGCTTAGGTCTAAACTCTGAAGCTTTTCTTCCTGGGTCTTCCATATAAAGGAGACTTTGCATCAACTGTACTAATGCATTCACAAAGCAAATAAACAGTAAAAATACAAACCACTTTCACTTCTTAGGTAAATGTTAAAGCTTTGCTTATGGCCTGTCTGGACATGTCATGAGGAAAAAAAATCTAAAAGACATGATGAATGCATTGTTGGATGGTCTTTTATGATTTTAACATGTTCACCAAGCATGAACAACTCCAAACATAAGCACTTTATCCTGTATTAAATTAGTTTCAGATTTAAACCACTTTTACAGAATTTACAATAAAGCACGGTATTTAAATACACCACAGCACAGAGCAAAAAAAAACAATGATAAAACAACTAAGGCCAGCAAAACCAGTAAACAATGTAATTTATTATATAAAACACAAATACACCTGAGTCACTATTGGGCTTTGGCTCAAAAAGCCTTCAATGAGTAAAAGTAATACATAATTACACATCTTAAATAGTCCTAAAAGCACCTGCTATTAATTACATAAACAAACTAAAAACTTCCAATTGCAATCTGTGTTAAATCCAGCAGGGGTCAGGGGTCCATATTTTAGAATGAATACAGCTTCTTTACAGAATATAATTTTTTAATGTCTTACCATTTATTATAGGCATTTATTTGCTCCAAAATGGTACCTTTTAGTCCCCCTGGGTCACCATCATGAGAAGTCTTTATATCAAGTAAACATGAACAGGTTTGCTATATCAAGCAATAAAATTCATAAATATAAATTTTCCAAAGGAATATGAAGACAGTGTTCTGTGACCAAGTCCTGACAAATGCATTTCACATTTTGACTGACAGCTTTCAAATAATAAAAGTTAGAAAAAAAGAGTTTTAAAAATGAATAAAAATATCACAAAAAGCTCAGCATTTACTTTATATCCAATTGTTATAATGATGCCCTACAACAGATAGAAGACTTATGAATAATGTACAGGCCTGGGCTCAGCAGGGGGATGGTATCTCATTAATTACTATGAAGCAAATTCTTTCTGTCTTCCCAAAAATTAAGAATGCTTCCATCCATTGGCCCTGATAGCATACCTAGTTGCCGAATTATTAGTGCCAAATATATCCTTTCTGAACCCCTACTTAACCTCTTTAAACTAAGCATCTCCAATGGTTACTTTCCTGAAACCTAGAAAACAGTCACTGTAATGCCATTACACAGGTATGGCCCAACAACAGATCCTGGTAAATGTTAACCTATTAGTCTCTCTCTAGCCTCATGTATAACACTATAGAGGGCATTATCGCTAACCTCGTTAATATGGACACTGAAAATCTCTTTTTTCTGGGCTCTCATCCATTCAGCGTCATCAAAAGAAGGTCCTTCATCTTTAACCTTATTATTTTTTTTGAAAAATTAACGAAAGCAATTAATACTGGTTATGCAGTGCATACAGCATATCTAGACCTGGTCAAGGCCTTTGAAACTATTCTCCATACAAGCATTATCGACAGAAATATAAATCTGAATATAAATGCTTATATTCTGAATAGCTAACTGTTTGTCTGACAGGACTTATGTGGCTAGAGTTGCAGGCACCACTTCTGAAAGTAAAAAAGTTATCAGTGGTGCCGTACTCATAAAACTCCAAATAATTTAATATAAAACAAACAACTAGAACACAAAGCTTTCAGGTAAAATATTTCTTCAGTGTGTCAATACACCATTAAAAACAACCAATTAAATACTTAATTTAAAAAACATCATAAAGCACAGCCCAATTTTAGTTGTACAACAATTAAATCTAATAACAATCTAAACATTTTTAAAGTTGCCTCATATTTAAATACAGTAAAAACTTATCACAATATGTTCAATTACTAAGCCTTCAGGCATGACCTGTATCTTTTAACACCCACCTATCTCCTCATTACTTCCTTTAACCTATCTTTGTCTCATTCTACTAGCTTCACCCTCTCTTTTTCTCTCTCTTCACAGCACACTCGGGCAACTCTGCAGTCCATGGCTACTACCCCACCCATACAGCCTAGGAAGGAATCAGTACTGCAAAACTAAACCAAGGATATATCCTTTGAGCCTGAAGAGCAGGGTCAGTCCACCCAGGCATTCTACATGTATGTGTTATGATAGTGAAGCTTTAACATTAGCTGTGTTACTTAGTAGTTCTCAGTGTGCTAATAACACTGACTGAGCATTGTGTCCACCCCCTTCCCAGTTTGTGTAGTAATCCTAACTGGCCACTAGACAGTATACACTTAATTCAGGTCCTTCCTATTCTCTGTGACTAAAACTTCTCTCAAGCAGCCCGTTCGGTGTTGTTTTCCTTAGTTTTGTATCACTTGAGCCCCACCCATTTATTTGCATCTGTATATATTCCCCTTCATTGCTAATGTATCTCCTTGCTCTAATCTGTGCACAAACTAGCTACTAATAAGCAAGTGAATATGAAGACACACTCCCAACCTCATGAACTGGGCTAACTATTCCCTACCCCAGGAAACCATAATCCTAGGTGATTTTAATATCTATCTTGTAGTAACAATCATCCATCCTCATATGCAAACGTAATAATGGAATCAAGTTTATTAGAGCTGCAATGGTTCCCAAAATTCACAGGACTGTTCTTGCTTGGACTTTCTTCTTGGAAAGTAGGGTTTGGACCTGATGTCATAGAACCTGAATTCTTTTAGGAGGAAGTTTTGCCATCATTTTGGTTGTATCTACATCTGCCCCTATAAAAACGATACATTGAGATGGCAACAAGGCTAGGTGAGAGCAGAGTTACAAGGTAATGTCTCTCATATCTATGAGTAGATGCTCGGTGGTGGTGGTTAGGAGCCAGTCATCTAGGTACGGAAACACTTGAAATGCTAAACTTCTCAAGTGAGCCATGACCACCACCATACACTTGGTGAACACTCTGTGAGCTGTAGTGAGACCAAAGGCCAGTGCTTGAAACTGGTAGTGACTGGCTCCCAGCCAAAAGTGCAAGTGACTCCTGGATCGCCTGTCCATTTTTCTGTGGTAGTACGCATCCTGGAGGTGTATAGAGCACATCAAATCGTCTTGGCCAAGAAAAGGGATTATCAGCTGCAGTGTTACCATCTGGAACTTTGACTTTCTTACCAACATGTTCAATTGGCTGAGATCCCTAATTAATCTCCAGTCCCCTGTTTTCTTTGGAACTAAAAAGAACCTTGAGTAAGTTCTGGATCTTATTTGGTCTGTGGGGGACTGTCTGGATGACTCTTTTTTCGAGCAACTTTTGAATTTCTAGAGTTGCAAGTTCCTTTGACTGAGTGAAGCGTCCAGGATATATTTTTACATTTGGGATGGGAAAAGAAAAGGGTATGGAGTAACCTTTGGATATGATACTTTGTAGGCACTTGTCTTTTGTCATTTTTAGCCAGGCTTCTAGGTACAAAGATAAGCAGCCCCAGACTGCCTTCACAGATGGACAGGTGGGGCTTCTTTCAGGAGTGCTGAAAGGGCTTACCAAGGAAGGTTTCCCTGTCCCCCTTATTTTGTGAACCCCCTCTGCCGTGAGGTCAGCGTCATCCATTACTGTTTCCCTCTCTGCCCCTGGGGGAAGGATCATCATGTCTGTCAAGGAAATCTCTCTGGGATTTTCAGAACCACATCTTTCTCCGCTTTTGACCTTTTGGATAAGGTCTAGAAGGTAGGGAAAAATGGACTACTATGGCAGAGAGAGTTTTCCCTTCTTGTTCACACCTGGTCAGTGTCTCTTTAACTTTTGGCCCGAACAGGGATGAGCCATTGAAAGAGGCATTAATAAAGGAAGACTTAAAGGGCTCCACAAAGTCACATAAGCGCAAACAGGAATGTCTTCTTAGAGAAATTCCTGAATCTACTGCCCTATTGATTCCATCTGCTGCATAAGAAATAAGCCTCATGGAGAAGTTGACTACTGAATTTAAGGTGGAGAGCTGAGAGAAAACTTTTTCTGATGTCCCTTCAGCTACAGAACCTTGGAGAGTATCTCCTAGCTCCTTCATGAGATCTCTTTGAAGTCTGTTAAAATGAGTAAGATAATTTAGCGATCTGAGTGCAAATACCACTGAAGAAAAGGTGCACTTTCCATACCTGTCCATTGTATGAGACTCCTTGTTCGGCAGATGGACAGAAGAGGACATCTCTGAAAGCTCCTTTTTTGTGGCAGCCACCACCACCATAGCATCTACTGAGACTCCCTTCGTAAGAAAGTTCTTGTCAGTAGGTGATGTTATGAATTTATTAGGCCTCCAAGGAACAGGCTCCACTGAGTCTGGAGACTCCCATGTCTTTCAACAAACTAGGTCCATAAGTTCGTCGAAAGGCAGAGACACCCAAGTGGTGGAAGGGTGAGATCCAAAAGCCTTCAGGTATACAGAGTCCTCCTCAGAAGGGTTGATGGGCTTCCAGCTGCCTCTCTGCTTAAGTATTTCTAAGATGTCTGCAAAAGAGACATCCTCAGAGGGCAACTGTGGGCACCC
The DNA here is from genome assembly GCF_019279795.1 of Protopterus annectens. NCBI lineage: Eukaryota > Metazoa > Chordata > Ceratodontiformes > Protopteridae > Protopterus > Protopterus annectens. The sequence continues at coordinate 759,161,735 of NC_056728.1, read as the reverse complement.
TTCTGACTCATTGAGGTCTGTATTGGATGTGATGGACTCCTCTAGAGAGTCTAAATGCTTCCTCTTGCATAGTCTCTTCTGAGGGACCTCCTCAGAAGGGTGTTCTGGAGAGGTTTCAGAATAGATGGTTTCACCTGATGGGGCATCCTGAGGCTAGGGGTCTCTGCGTCCCTGTGGAAGGAGTGATGCTGAGGCAGACACCGGTGCCTTTGAGGGAAGAAGATCTCAACCTGAGAGTGGACCTGTCTGTGGAGACAGCACTCTCCTCATCACCTTGAATGCCCCCTGCCCCTGATCCAAAGAAACTCCTGGTTCCGTGGAACCAGAGGACATCTCCAGAACTGAGGAGGTTGGCTCTGAGCCAGATGTAGGAGCCGAGCTCACCAACGCCCAAGCTCTGAGAGGCAAGTTTGGATCTGACAACTGTCAAACCCAACTCCCCCCACCAGACCTGACCAGAGATTGTTGGCTCCTAGACTCCTCATGTTCAGATGGAACTGAGGATGTCGGAGCAATGGTTGGAACTGAAAATCCTGGGGTAGGTCTTGGCTCTGTCGGTTCCACTACAATCAGTTCGAGCTCTTCTGGCTGCGAAATCCCACATCAGATCGGAGGAGGAATCGATGCTGAAGGGAAAGTCTTAGTCAGCTCCAAATTCCTCTGGGTTGGAGTCAACAACAATTTGGCCAGTGCCAGTGTCTTCAGACGCCTCCGCACCACCCGATTCACATCATCATCAGAAAGGCCCCTGGAGGACCAAGAGGAGGGAGCAGGAGATCTAGCTGAATGCACCAAAGGGGATCTCAAGGTAGGAGAAAACAGCTCCATAACTGAAACTCCATCGGCACTGACACAGAAGGTGCCACTGAAATAGATTTTTGAGCCCAGCAGTCTTCAGTTCCAGAGATGCTACTTTTCACAATTTTCTAATTGGATCTGATTGACCACTAGAAGGAGATGATCTCTTTCCAGACTTCTCGGACTTAGAAGAAGGAGATCTAGTCAATTTAGAAGTGCCTTGACCTTCTTCAATAGCTTCAGCGAAGGGCGTCTTTAGTAAACCTCTTACAATCAGCTTATTTTTCCTCTCAAGCAACACTCTGTGGCTGAATGAGTGACAAATGGAGCAGGATTCCTGTAAATGAACTGCTCCAAGGCAGTATATGCAAATAGTATGACCATCAGTGACACATTTTCTGGTTACACTTTCCACATTTTTTGAATGCAGAGGTTCTAGTTTCTTTAGGTTCCTTAGACATGTCTCTATATAACAATAATAACAGCAACAATAACAACAGCTAACCCCTACAGGAATAAAACTAAGGCTAGTACTATAATATTTGTTTTTTTAAGAACAAACAAAAAAGAGAAAACGCCCAGAAGAACAACCTTAGAAATTACAGCAGAAAGTGGGCAGTTCTCTAACCCAAAAGAAGGAGCCTAAAGTTAGAAGAGGAAAAAAAAAGGAGCCCTCTAACTGAATTGGGTAATGCCAGACCTCTAATTCAAATGTCTGTCATTTAAAGTTAAGGGAAAAAAATTAAAATATCTCACTTCACAAAATTGTCTAATTTAAACAAACTTGTTGTCAGTAAAATAAACCAAAAAAAGCCCTCTAAACTAAAATGGGATTAAGGAAGTAAAGTTAAGCCAGGATAAGGAGGGGGAAAAGACCTACAGGAAAAATGATGGCCAGAAGCAAAAAAACCACAACAGCGAACACTCTAAAAACTAATTAAAGTATCTAATAAACTCTACAAGTTATATCTGAAATTGACAATTATGCAAGAAAGAAAGAAAGAAAGAAAAATTCCCATTTAGCCAGAGCCAGTATGGAAGCACCCAATCTTGTTTAGTGGCAAATGAGATCTGAGGAGCCTTCCTAGAGCATGATGGGATAGGGTTACAGCCCCAAGCTAGTGGAAGACCTCAATATTTTGTATAAGGCTGAGTCAGAAGTGAGGACTGGTTCCGACCCCAACCAGTTAGGAATGAAGGTGAGATAAGACAACATCACATTAACTATTACGCACTTTATGTTTTATTATGTGCTGGCGATGGCCGGTCTGTGAAAAATGTTCTTACATGAAACCGGTCCTAGGAGTTAAAAAAGTTGGAGACCACTGACTTAGAAAATAAACTGTGTCCCTTTTTCTGTAATTACTTGTAATACAGTGATTATGTTAGGAATCAGAAAAGATAAAATAGTTATGCACATCTGAGTCATCATAAAAAGTGTACAACAACCTTGTTGTACATGAAGCTACCCAATTAAGCTCCAGTTTGGGAAAAAAAATAAACAGTTCCGCTGACCCATTCTTAACAGTCCTCAGGGGTGCTAAACAAAATCTAGTTAAGGACACAAGTGTTGTTAAAATCAGGTCTTGTGATGGACTAAAAGTGAACAATGTTGGCCAGCAAAGAAAAATAACAGAAGGTAAAACAACTTTTAAAAGCTGTTCAGTCTGCCACACTTATAAACATAAAGTATGCAAGAATTAAGTTTCTAACAGCTTTTAAAGCCATTAGTTTTACAAAAGAAAACTCTGCCTGTCGTCCATACCGCTTAACTGTCACTGATTTGTAGAATGTCATTGATTTTGCCTCATATTTTGTCCTTCATACATTTTTGAATCACTAGAGATTACAGTCAATTAATAATGCTAGACATTAGAGTTTCATACTTCTTATGTTCGATTCTCAGCTGGAGTGCCTTCTGTGTGGAGTCTGCATTCCTCCCCGTGGTCGAGTGGCCTCCGAAAGACATGCGTGAATGGGTGTGCCTTCGCTGAAGGTTGGGCATCGGGCTGGCAACTTGGTCCCATAAAAATCGACTGCCAATCATTAGCGGACCGGAGTTCCGCTGTGGCAACCCCTAACCGGGAAAAGATGAAAAGACAAACAAACAACTTCTTATTGTTCAGAAAATATATGTTGATGCAAAACTTGTTTGATTTACTTTTAAGTTAATAAGAGTAGCATTTAAAAACTGTCCCTATCTTTGATACTTTGTCCCCTGCTATTTCTGGATTTGTCAGAATTCTTAAGCAAAGAAGCTGAGTGGTGTGCTGCTGTTTGCTGGACAGCACTAAGTGCTTTACAGACTTTCAAAGCCATTAAAACACTTTGTGCGCCTATACTTCCTTAGCAATTCACAAAGACCATGTTGCTCACATTAAGAGGTGCAGTAAAAAGTCCCTGTTTCTACAAAGCTGTATTTCCTGACTCAGAAATGCAACAGCTGCACTGAGGAAAGACGTCATTATGGGCTAATTTGCATGTTTCTGACTCACAGTTAACCACTACAAGTGCAGATCAGTGCTTCCTACAATAGTAAAAAATGGCAGTGACCACAATGTGTTACACAGGTATCTCCCTCATTCACTCTCACACACACACACACACACACACACACACACACACACACACACACACACACACACACACACACACACACACACACACACACACACACACACACACACACACACACACACACACACCTGGTCTTTACCTGATTTTGTACTGTGATTGAGAGGTATGTCTACTATTCCCTGTCCCTCCCCTTGTACATCCACAAACTGTTGCAGGCATGGAGTAATGCCTACGATCCACAGAATACATGTAAAATAAATCCTGCAGCACAAACATATTAGTTCATGCAGTGAGTTAGTGCCGAGGTTTACTATGACAAATGTGCAGGATTTGAAAAATGTTGCCCCTCCCCCGCAGCTGCTTTTTTTTTAACATGGTATCTCCGGTGTCTAGTGTTGGTACAGTGGACTAATATCCTCTGTGGGAGGGTATGGGGCAGAAACCCTTTTAGTGCCCTTAAAGCACAACATTTAATAGTATACCTGGTATATATTAGTTCCTTGCAACTCATTTTCTTTTTTTAATTAATTGCCTTTAAGGCACACTATACAAAGTATCCTTGGTGTCTAGTGTTTCTTCCATTCTTGTTATGTGTAAGTGCCAATACATCATGAGAAGTTATCTTTGGTGTCTAGTGTGCACTCCCATCCCCATTATGTGTAAGTGCTATTACAGTGTGATAAATTATCCCTGGTGTCTAGAGTTCCCCCAACCCATTTGGTAGGTTATTCTTCATGGCTAGTGGTTCCCTCAACCCAATGCTGCTGGCTTTACTCATGAAGTATGACAATCACTCAAGACCACCCCACTTTCGCAAATACAGACATACAGCCTCCTCCCCACTTGATGGCATTCATGCACACACTTTTTTACTCAAACACACACATGCACATCATCTAACTTCTCATTGACTCCCAGTTGCTACCTCCCAGACAAACAGACACTCACTCACACATACACTCATACATGCAACCCCTCACATACACACACTCAACACCCCCTAACACTACCTGACTACTAGACTTCCTAGCACTTACCTCTAAAGTGATGGTTGAACATGGCCATGTTCATTGCCATGAGAAGTGGCCCATGCTATCTGCAGTCCCAGTAGTTCACTAGGTAGTACACACCTTTGGTACAGAAGGCTGTGGGTTCTATTCTCACACCATGTAGTTGGATTCATTTTCTACTACTAATACTGCAGTGCAGCATAAGGAGAGGTGTTCTATTCCTGAGTGTGCCATGAATTGGATGAGATGTTAAACCGAGGCCCCATTCTGAGTTGTTGGTAGCTCAGGTGGAGGCAAAAGATCCCATTACACTTACCGAAAAGAGAAGATGTCCTTTATTTAACACAACATAAAAACATTATTTACATATTTACAGGCACATATATACACATTTCTATTTTGTATTATCATTTTTCTTATAACATTTTCACTGTTATTCTTCTGTAACTGATGCCCACTCCTTTTTCCACAACCATAATATGATTTTTTGCAATATATCTGCCAAAATCAACTTCACTAAACAAAACTTCATTTCGTCTTTCACTTCAGCTAAATGAAAGTTATGTACTTACCATAATGTCAGATTCATGTTTTCTATTCTTCATCAGGTTCAGCTGTGGGTTGTTGGATACAATGGATCTGAAAAAGCACCACGAAGGCTGGAAACCAAGAATACAGCCAAACTATTTATTAAAACACTGGTAAGCACTTTCGTCTGGTGACCATCACCAGACTTCTTCAGACAAATTTAAATATCACAATGAGACACTTTTATACATGCCCTAAATTGAATGATTGACTACTAACTAATTTAATTAATCGATTAATCAATTTTATCAATTAATTAAATTTGTTTTTTAATCAGTTAGTAGTCAATCATTCAATTTAGGGTATGTATAAAAGTGTCTCATTGTGATGTTTAAATTTGTCTGAAGAAGTCTGGCGATGGTCACTAGACGAAAGCGCTTACCAGTGTTTTAATAAATAGTTTGGCTGTATTCTTGGTTTCCAGCCTTCGTGTGCTTTTTGGACTGTTTAGTTTAATACTGTTTTTTTGATACAATGGATCTGACCTCAGCACCAACTAGGAAGACTTTGCTCCGGAGCTCTGACTCCTCCTCCTACCCACATATCACCTCTGTCCACCTCAACACCTCAGATTGAGTTTGCCATGGCCAAAATGAAGACATGACTAATAGCTAACAAACAGACATTCTATATGAGTAGATAACATACCCCAAGCCCACAAATCCAGAATAATAAGCTCCTGAAAGAATTCATTATAACTCTAAAACAGTCTTCCAGAAGGAGGGTATAATTGGAGGGTGTTGGTGGGAGGAATGTTGAACCAGACAATGAATAAACTACGTGAATCTATTGTTATGCTAAGTACATAACTTTCTTATCCAATGTTATCTGTCTTCATCTGATTCAACTGTAGGACAGTTTCCCAAACACTAAAGCCTGGGTGGCTTCATGGAAGAACATTCCAGAGAATGGTGGAGCCAAAGGATGAATGAGATCTTGATTTTTATCCAATTTGTAATGGGAAATAATGGTGTGTAATACTGACCAAGTAGATTCTGCACAGATGCCATCAATAAGACATCTGTTAGCAAATGTTTTTGATGTAGCTACTGCTCTGGTTGAATCCACTCTTGGGTTTGGATGATAGAGGCAAGCCTTTCTTTTTAAGCAGAATGAAATACATTTCAAAAGACAATGGGATAAAGTAACTTTGGAAACTGCTTCCCCTAATTTCTGATGTGAGAAAGAGACAAACATTTGATAAGATTCGTTGAAGGGTCTTGTCCTGTGCAAGTAGAAGTGTAACTGCTGCTGAACGTACAAGATGTACTACCTTTTATTAGAAAATTTTGAGAAGAAAACTGGTAGATTAATAGACTGACTTATGTTAAATTTGGATGCAACCTAAAAAGGAATGATTAATTCTCAAGGTAACCCTATCCTTATGAAAGCTCAGATAGGAAGGTTTAGCAGAAAGTGTTTGTAACTCTGAAATTCTTTTGGTTGATGTAATCATGACCAGAATAGTTTACCAAGGGAGAAATTTGATATCTTCTGTTGGTTCAAAGGGTAATTTGTCAACATTTGTAGCATAATAGTAATGTCCAAACGAGGCACTGGGTCTCTAATAGGTGGTATGAGAACTAAGGTACCCTTTAGGAAGGCTTTCAAAATCTTAAGGAAGGCTATGGAGGAATTATTGATGCCTGTAAGGAAATTGGAGATGGCCACTAACTGTAGTTTGATGGTAGAATAGCTGGAGCCAGCATGAAACAATTCTGAAAGGAATTGTAAGATGGCAAGAATTGAAGCTGAGAATGAGTCTACACCTTTAGAATTAGCCCATATGGAAATTTTTTTCCATTTACTGTGGCAGACTTTGGTAGTAGAACGTTTTGCAAAGCTGTCAGAATGCAAACCACTGCAAGGGACAGCCTGGCATCTCTGGTTATTCTCAAAATTGGAGGACCCATACAGTTAGTTTCATGGACTTCTGATCTGGAGGAGGCAAGCCAAAATGATGAGACAGAAGATCTGGAAAATGGTCCAGCATCCAGGGAGGATGTAGTAGTAGAGGCCACAAGAAGGGAAACCACGTTTGTTGAGGCCAAAAGGGGGCTATGAGGATTACTCTGGCCTTGCACATCCTTGATTTCTACAGGAATTTGTTCATTAGTGGAAGGGGAAGAAAGGCATACAGGAGTGCCTGGGGCCAATGATGGAGAAGACCATCCCTCAGTGATTGTCCTTGTGGAGGGATCAAGGCAAAGTAAGTTTTGCATTTGTTATTGAGAAATAATGCAAAGAGATGCCAGTGATTGAAAATTTCCACTGCTACTATTGAGTTTAGGGAGCACTCTTGAGGCAACAGAATACAACACTGGAATTCCCTAGGGTGTGCATTTCTATTAGAAAATGATGTGAAGACCACCCATTGCCATACCCTCATGGTCTCCCTGCATAATGGGTAAGCACATGCTCCCCCTTGCTTGTTTAGGTACCATACTACTGACATATTGTCTGTCTGGATGGCTATCATACCTCTGGGAAGAGTATCTTAAAGGTCGTGCAATGTTAGGAGGACCAGTTTCATCTCTAGAATATTGATGTGAAGTTTCACATCTGTTTGTGACCAGAAACCTTGGGACAGTCTTTCCATCAAAATGCCTTCCCACCCTAAGAGGGAAGTGCCCATGATCACCGCTGCCACTGGGAGGTCCCTCACAAAGGGTCCACCTTCTGTGAGGGGATGTTATCCAACATGATACATGATTTATGCAAATTGGAATTATCCTCATCTTTGCATGGAGAGGGTGATGATTCTGAGGCCATTTTATGTGGAATCTTGCTAAGGGTACTCCTAGTATAATGGATGCCATTAGGCCTAGCATCTGAAGTATTAACCTTGCAGGGGGGGGGGGATGATGCCTTCATAGAGACGAAGCTGTCATCTGGATGGAAAGTACTCTGCAAGGTGGAAGGCTGACTATTTGACAGATTATACTTATGTGGCATCCAATGAACTCTAGTTTTTGAGTAGGGGTGAGTTGACTCTTTTCCCAGTTGTTGGTGATGCCAAGGCTCTGAAGTAACTGGAGCAAGAGGTCTCTGTGTTCACACAACATTAGATTTGAGGCAGCTGTTAGGAGCCAGTCATCTAGATATGAAAAGACCTTGATCCCCAGCAGACAGAGTCATGCCATTGCTATTCCTATTATCTTGGTGAACACCATGGAGGTTGTAGTGAGACCAAAGGCAGGACTCTGAGCTGATAATGACTGACTCCTGACTGGAAACAGAGACATCTCCTTGAAAGTCTATCTTTGTGTAATAGTATGCGTTCTTGAGATCTGCTGAGCACATCCAAGTGCTCTTACTCAGCAGAGACAAAATGGACTGAATTGTGACCATCTAGAATTTTGTCTGTCTCACAAACTGGTTTAGATAACTCAGGTCCAAAATGGGTCTGAGGTCCATTGTCCTCTAAAAAAAACCTTGAGTAGACTCCAGATCTTTGCTGGCCTTTGGGAAACAGTCAGATGATTTTTTTTTCTTAGCAGTTTTGAAATTTGTGCTACTACTAGTTCCTGCTGACTGTGTGGAACATTGGGAACTATTCATTGTTTTGTGGGAAGGGAAAATGGAAGTTTGTAGCCTTTGGAAATAACGCATAGCACCCAGGAATCTGTTGTTATGCTCTGCAAAGTGAAGGGGTGTGAAGACAAACACCCCCCCAGCTGCCTCCAATGTGCAACAGTCGGGCAACCTCACATGGTTTCTCTGAGAAAGACCCTCTGAAACCTTGATCCTGTGCTCCATTTCTGTCCCTTGGGCAATGTCCATTTTGATGTCCTCCCCCTCTGCCATGGCAAGACCTATAACTAGAAAAGTCTAGGTAGTATCCTTATGATTTTCTAAACCACATCTTCTTCCCAAACCTTGATTCCTGAAGAAGGATTTCTGAGGAGTGGAGAATCAAAGGCTGACAACAGACAGGGTCTTACCATCTTGTTGACTTCTAGCTAAAGTCTCTTTCACCTTCAATCTGAATAAGGTGGACTCAAAGGGGGCATTAATGAAAGATGTCTTGAAACTTTCTGTGAAGTTACAAAGATGAATCCATGCAAGTAAGCGGACTGTAATGCTGGTGCCTGCCACTTTTGCTTTACCATTGGCTGCATTGGAAGTCAGCCTCATGGCCATGTTAGATGATGATTGTAGGGATGATAGCTGAGATTCCACCTTTTTCTGGATATCTCTAGGCAGGATCCTTTTTAAGAGATTTGGAAATATCCTCATTCAAATCTCTCTGGAATCAAGTAACATGAGCTAGGTAGTTCAGTGCCTGCAAAGCAAAGGATGCCAAAACATCATAGGTATAGTTCCCAAAATGATACATCTCCCTGGACTCTTTGTTGGGGGAATGGACCAAAGTGCTCTCTTCTGAAAGTTTTTTTTTTGGTTGCTGCATCTACCACCATAGCTTCTACGGGTGGCCACTTTCCGTAGTGTTTTCTATCATCAGGTGCAGATAAGATTTTATCAGATTTTTTAGGTATGACTTCCACCACAGTCACGTCCTTCCATGCCTGTTGTGCCATCGGGTCAACTAAGGGGTCATGGCGGGGGTACCACCCAGGATGTTGATGGGCCAGAACCAAACACCTCACGAACACAGACTCTGTTGGAGAAGGATTAACAGTAGACCATCCCCCTCTTCTGTATCATCAATTCTAGAATTTCACTGATGGTGACATCATCAGGTGGGGACCTGGGGGATCCTTGTCTTAAAAGTCTGTGTCACCAGTGATGGACTTCAGAGATTAGTCGATGTGTTTCCACTTACATGTCTGTTTACAGTGTACCTGCTCTGTGGGAAGATTACAGGGTTCAGAATCAGACAAGGAGCTTATTACATAAGAGTCCTGGGGTCTAGGTTCCAGCTGTCCTTGTCTAACAGAGTGATGGAGAAAGAGAGCTTCAGCACGAAGCCCAGATGGTACCTGTCTAGGTGAAGGCAGCTGAAAGACTTTCTGAAAAGTCTTGAGAGCCAAAGATGCTATTGATTTTGATGAATTCCTTGGCTTTAAACTCAGAACAGATCCCTGGGAACTGAAAGGCCTTGACTCTAAAGTGGATCTCGGCGCTGAGGCTCTGAGAAGTAAGAATGTCTCTGACAGTCTTGGTGTCGATATCTCTTCCTGGTCCCCAGGGCCAAAGACTCAGTTCAGAGACTCTGTTGTTTCTGAGTGCATCGGGGCCAACAGAGGAAGGGATCCAGTCAGGGTTGAAGTATAGTATGCTATTGGTCCCAACCCAGTTACCTCGAGAAAGATCGGCACAGAAGTAACCAGAGCCAAAGGTCAGACTGGTGTCAAAATTTGTGATGGAGGAGTAGTAGCTGACATCATACTCAGTATGTTCAAAGATGATGGTACCAAGAGAACTCTGAGCTAAATATGTGCTCTCAGAAATCTCCTCATCAACCTGCCGATGTCCTGTTCCAAGAGGCTCCTGTAAGACCGACCGGAGGAAGCTAAAGATAAAGGTCTGAAAGTCTCCTGTCCTGTAATGCAGCCTAGCGCTCACCAGTTCCAATGAGAACCAGGGCTGATCATGGGGCAATCTGTGAGGCTGAGGGATCTGGTCACCAAGGAAACTTTGGATCTGATTCTGGAATAGGAGTCAGCTCCAGTAACCTTTTCCTTGACTTCTCTTATTTGTCAGTATCAGTATTCTTATTCTTAAATTTCTGTTTAGATTTAGACTTGTCAGATTCTCTTCTCCTTAGCTGCTGGAGAGATGGAGGTGGAGGGAGTTGTTTCAGCAGGCAAAAGCCCCTTAACTATCAATTTCTCTTTCCTCCATTGATAAGCCCTAGTACGCAAGCCTGGCGAGAAGTCTTGAAGTGCTCTGCCCCCAGACAGTAGACACATTTTTGGTGGAGGTCTTGTGACAGCTTATGGCCCCACTCTTAACATTGTTTAAAACCTTAGGTCTCAGACATATCAGAACTTATCGATATAGACACACTACAATGACAAAATGTAGTAGGAAAAAACACTAAATATTAGTAAATATTACTAAATAATGATCTAAAGTACCTATAAATAGAATGTATAAAAATGACTTTGAATAAAGACAAAAGTAAGTCTGCGGGTGATGTGGTGAAAATTGGGGGGGGGGGCTAGAGTATATAAAAACTCAAGAAATAGCTTAACTTATCAAAGCAACCTATGTGTTATTAAGTTAGAATGTTCAACTGAAGAAGAATCTATTCTATCCGAAAGAAAGCACTTTAAACTTTATAGAGGAGGAGTAGAAATGTATACGAAGGCTTGGTAAGCCAACAAGAAAACAAAGCCCTTGAAGACGCATCTGAAATCTTCCGCAGGTGGTGTGTGGAGAATTATGGGTAGGGGAGGAGTGGGAGCTCTGGAGAAAAGTCTTCTTAGTTGGTGCCGAGGTCGGATCCATCAGATATGACAACCCACAGTTGAAATTTTTCCTGATAATTTTTAATTTTGTCATTTACATATTTGTTTTCTCATTTTCTTATTCTCATCATCTCCCATAGTTTTTATACTTATGTTCAAACATCCTCCACAGTTAAACTCTCATTCTCTTCCTTTACTCACTATAATACTCCATACAAGTTTAAAGAAACAGAATAAACAGCTGGGTTTAGTAACCTCAATGCCCTTTTGTCTTCACTCATATACAGCACACACCTATTTTCACTGGGTTTAATCTTGAGCACCATATGAAAGAAAACACGAATTGCACAATTTCTTTCTCATATTTTTCTGAGATCATATAAACATATGACATATACACTATTTTCCCATTAATACCAAATTCACCATATAAACCTTTTTTCCTGAATTCTAATCTATACATTCCCACAGAAGACATATTTCTTTCATTTCTTTTAACAAACCCTTGCATTGCATCACAACTACCCCAGTTTTCACCACATCACCCATAGCCTTACTTTTGTCTTTATTCAAAGTCATTCTCAGTTCATTTAAACATCCACAATTACAACTATATTATCTGAGTATGTCAAAACTACTGTAATTCCCACATCCTTTTGCATCACATATCTATCATGTTCCTTTAAACATCCACAACTGCAACTATATTGTCTGCGTATGTCAAAACTACTGATTGCTACTTCCTTTTGCATCACATATCTATCATATTTCATTTTATTAGTTACTTCAGTCATTATTGCATTCATTCCCAATGCAAACAATATTCCACTTTTGGGACATCCTTGGCTTATAACATACTTCATACATATTTCTTATTCAGCCACCCATTCACTAACACTCTCATTCTATTATTGTGATATGCTGACATACACACTCTCCTAATTATATCTATTCCAGACTTCTCCATATCATCTCCTAATGCATTATGTCCTACTGTACTCAATGCCTTGATAATATTACCTACCATAAGTGTCACATCCTCCATTTTACTTATATCATCCACAATTTCTCTCACAATCAATAACAATTCTCAACATCCCTTCCCTTTTATATTATATATACTTTCTTCGATAATATCCCTCATCCTTCCTTCCATTCTCCTCTGTATTATTTTCATAAAAAGTATAATCTGTGTTATTTAATGTGATGGGTCTCCATTTTTTTATTTCATTCTTCTCAACTTTCTTCCATATAGATTTAAATATCCCATTACATAGCTCTTCATAAACATACTCTTCCTTCAACTATTCATTCAGTACATTTACAAATTATTTTCTTTGCTAACCTACTATTTTATTCAACATGTTATTCCCTATACCCTCTGGGCCTGTTACTGACTGAACATTTACTTTCCTAAGTACTTCATCAAATTCACTAATTGTAATTTCTTTCTCAAAGTCTTCCTTAACTCATTCTGGATGGTTTTACTTTCCATTTGTTTACTCTTATACATATTTTCCATATGCTGTATTACAATGCTAATAATTTACTTTTGTGTTCTTTTGACCTCTCTTTTTACCGTTTCCATTTTTCTCATTATACTAATATCCTCCTTTCCATGTTACCCAAATATGCCGATACCTCCTTTCTTCCCCCTTGTAAATAATAGCTGTGCCTAAACAGCAATGCCTTAATTTTTTATTGATTTCTTTTATTTATTTATTTTTTCCATATCATAACATGTCTCTTGTATTCTTTTCTAATGTATAAAACAAATTTCTATACAATGTCCCATAGTTGACTTTCTCTTCCTTTCTTACATCATTCTGCTATTCAAAAAATATTTTTGACATTTCTCTTTAAATTCAATCCACCATTCAGACCAGTATTTATAGACGTCATTCAGAGTTACATGATCCTCCCTTAACTGCAGTACTTCCCAATCTCCAGTTTCATCCCATAATTTCACATTTATTCTTTTTATTCCCTTTCCTGTTTTAATATACTCCCTTTCTTCCATCACCTCTATCCATATTGCTAAATGGTCTGAAAAACTTGCCACAACTCTATCACCATTTGCTACCCCCAAGCTTTTGATTATACAAAATAATTTCAGATCCAAGTGCCCCTTTCTATAAGTCCATTGACTTTTGACTCACACAGCTAATTTACCACATTTTATCACTGGTTGTATTTGTTTTTTTTACATCTTTCCCTTTCTTTTTACATCTAATTTTTATGTGAACCACCACAATCTAATAACTGACATAACAGATCCTCTATTTCCTTGCTAGTTACATATTCATATAATTCTATAATTTAATTTTATAAGCTACGACACTCACTATTGTATTAATTACCAATGCAAACAATATTCCAGCTATGGGACATCCTTGTCTTATAACACATTTTGTGTGATACAACAGTTAGTCTTTCCATTCTTACCAGCATTACATCTAGCATACAAAACACAGCCACCCCAGAACAACTTTCACTTCCTAAGTTCCATATTATATTTCCACACCATTATTTTTCTATTTGCAGTCTTTCTTCACTTGTCAGGAATCTTACATACAGAGAATGACATCCACTTCACATTTAGCACACCATTCCAGTACCCCCATCCTTATTACAATGTTAATAATATTGTTCACATTTATTGAAAGTACTTAAAATTGTTACTTTTCCTTCTTTTTAAAATCAGGGAAAATATTTTAAAATTTTCATTTTCTTATTTTTACTCTTTTCTCAATTAAATATTTTATCTGACTTTATGAACAAATAATCTTTGATCTCTAGAACCAGATTTTCATATTTTTTTCTTTTCTACAGTTTGTTCTTCACTTAGTTCACCCTCTCTCCCAGTTTCTTCTTGTCCTTCATCACGTATGTTTTCTTCCCTGTCCCCTTCTTTTTCATTATTTACAGTTTGCTCTTGACAATCCATCTACAAGTGTCAATTTTTACATAATCTGCATTCAGGCACACACCTTCTTGCTGTATGTCCTTTCTCACTACATTGGTTACATTGTACCTTGTCACAATCATTAATTAAATGAGGAAAGACCCCACTAAAGAAACTTGATTTAAGCTGACCAGCATATCTTAATGTCTCTCTATGACTAGCCACAAAAGTAAGACTTGACAAGTATTCAAAACAGCTTTCAACCTCCACTCTCCATTCCATAGGTTTTTCTCATTTCTAACTTTCACAATATTATCAACAGTTTCACACAAACCCTGCATGCATTTTTTAACATCCTCTTCTTCCAATTCATCAGTTCTAAACTGCGAAGTAACATTTTTTAACATTTAAATTACCATAAAATAACAAATTGTTTTAAAGATAAATGTCCCTGTTTTTGTTACATAGTTCCAGAAATTTCATCATTAGTCCCTAAGTTTCAAATGTTAAGTCACAAAAAGTCTTTGTCTCAATATTATGTTTTAAAAAACCTAATTTCTTTCTTTAAAATAAATAAACAAACAAACAAAAATACTGAATTTATTGAGCTTTTTATCACAGAACAGTTGCCAAATTGTCCCATAACTATTACAATGTCATTTTTTGTTATTATTCTCACAGCTGGTCTTTTCTTCTCTTTAAAAACAGTTTTACTTACAGTTCGTTGCTGCTCTCCTTTTTTGCCTGCTGCCACTGTTGTGTAGGTTTAAATTACTGCATTATGTGCTACCACAATACCAGACACCTCCTCATCTTGCTGATGCTTTCCTCTTCCTGTCACTGCTGCATAAGTTTTAATGCTACATTCTCTGTTGTCACATCACTTGGTTCCTTCTTCACATTATCATCCTCAGCCTTCTGAAAAAGTTATCTGCCATCTCACCTCATGAAAGAGCAGAACTGTCACCTGGATCATCCTGCTCGATTATTTTTAACAGAACATCATCTGCAAGCCCTCCTGATGCCAGTTCTGTAATCTGCACCACTTCAACACACTCAGCTACTTCCTTCTCCATTGAGACAGCTAAATATTGCGCATGTGTATCATCTTCCACACAGGAATATTTGCTTACACTCTGATGCCCCATGTCAAACAACTTTTTCTCCAAATTTTCATTTTCTACCTCTAAGCTCTCCATAGCTTTTTTCTCCTACTCCATTCTGTTGCTTCCCTTAGACCACTTCCTTGCTACTGTAGGAGCCCTTCGGCACTCTCTAGCAGCTACAAATTCAGGAGAAGTTTCCCAGTGCCCTGGCCAAATTTTCCTTAGTCAGTATGAATACCATCTTGGGTTTCCCCTGAAAAGGCCATTGGCCTAGTTGGACTAATCCAGTCAATAAAGTGTATGTAAAATAAACAAACAAACAAATAAATAAATAAATAACTACCTTACTCAGCCAGGATTGAATTTCCCAGCAGCATGAGTGCCTTACTGTAGGCAGTTGCAGTAGGACAGCACATAGCTAACTAGCATATGCCTTTCCCCCAGAATGCCTCATTATCTTTTAGAATGGAGGCGGAGAGAGCTGACTGCAGTGCTGCATATCTTTGTGTTGCAGCACCATGGTAAATCAATCTCTGAATCAGAAACGCTTATTGTGAGGTGTTCACTTTGTCCCTATATCTATCTTTCTTTCTTTCTTTCTTTCTTTCTTTCTTTCTTTCTTTCTTTTCTTTTTCTTTCTTTCTTTCTTTCTTTCTCTTCCATAACCAGTAGTACACGGAGCAGATAAAGCTCCATGAGTACAAAGAATTATGATCAGGTTGCTGCTTACAACCTTTTATTATGTGTTCTCCACATGGATGCCAAGATACGTGCATAACCCTCAAGGTGAATTTCTTGGCATCCATGTCTTGAGTACATAATGAGTTCATTATGATTGGAGACTTATCATCCATGTTAGGCACATTTTGAGGCTGTTATTATCTAGTCTTGTACTGTTGAACAGAAGGCAGTACCACAGAAGTGCATAAGAGAAACACTCTGATAGTTTTGAAAGCAGAAACTTACTTTGTGCTGTGTTTTACACATACACAAGTGTGAGCAGATGCACACACACACACACACACACACACACACACACACACACACACACACACACACACACACACACACACACACACACTCACACATGCACACATGCACACACACACACTTTCACTCACACAAAGTTGGGCAGAGTAAGCTGTATAATAGCTTTTAAAGCTGTTAGTGGATGAGACGCAAACTTCACTTCTGGCCACAATCTGTGTAGCAGTGTTAACAATGCTAATGCTTTCAAAGTTGTAAAACACTTCATGCTCTTACCGTTTTTTCTTTAACTTGTAATATATGGGACAGGTAAAACTCCCCATGTATTACACAGAGCATGCCACTCAAAGGTCTACCTTATGTGTTCTCAAAATGAATTCCAATTAGCTTTAGAGGTGAATTTCTAAGAATCTTTTTTCTCAAACTCATAACAGTACTGGCTATGACCGGTCACCCAATCATACTCTTCTATATAATATACGGGTTAGAAGAAATTATTTACTGTTGGCATTATCTTTCCTTTTAGCTGTGTTCTTCATGCATAAAATCATTATGCACTTATTGTAGCATAATACCTAATTTCATAGCAACCTCCTATAACACCATGGAATAAGAGTAGATTGTTAAATTAGGAGTAATTTACAAAATCATTAGATTTAACAAAAAATGCCTCTAAGAAAGAAATTATATAAAGAAAATATATTATATATTGAGTAAATGGCTTTTCCAGCCATGCACAGTTTACAAGTTGAGAATGAAAGATTAAAACTCAGGAATACTTAAGTGGGTTAACAGTTCATAGCCTTACCCTAGGGGCTAATCTGATAGACAAACTCACTGTATAGTTTGTGCAAGTCCAGCTGATATTTTTACAGGTTCCTTTACAGACAGTCAAGTTGAAATTCCTTGACAGCCTGAAGAAAAAAAAGATTAAAAAGGAAACATTAACTGCTGTTTCCCATAGGAAATCATTGCTGGTGTGATTTCTAAGTATGTACCAGCAATGATTCGCTTGTTTTGGGAGATTTCTCCCTTCTTTGAGTCAATGTGACCATGGATATAGTACATACAAGTTTGGGGATATGAGGGGACTTGCCCCTGCAAAAAATGTTTTAAGTTAATTTTTTGCATTTCATTGTTTGTTTTGTGCATTATTCTTTAGTGCTTCAGCTTGCCAGTATTCTGATAGTTGGCATTTCATAGCAGAACATATTTGTCTCAATATCCAGTGTACTTTAAATCTCAGGAGGATAAATCCTCTAAGGACACTAGCAATGTCTTTAAGCTTTTCCCGGTTAGGGGTCACCACGGCGGATCACCGGTCAGCAGATTGATTGACAGTGGTGTTAGTATGGTGCTGAGTTGCTAGCCCAGTGCCCAACCGTTACAGAAGGCACAAATCCTCTACCGACACTGTGTAAAAACAACAACAGACAGATGAACTCAACCTCAGTAAAATGCGACCTAAGTTGGTGTTATATCCTTGGTTAACAAAACTGTAAAGCTCTAATGAGATAAAGACTAACTGTAACTGGATACATTGCTTAATCTCTTTATAGAAGAACACCAGACTATTTTTTGTACCTATTTTCTTTTGTGTGTGAGTGTGTGTGTGTGTGTGTGTGTGTGTGTGTGTGTGTGTGTGTGTGTGTGTGTGTGTGCGTGTGTGTGTGTGTGTCTGTGTGTCTGTACATACGCATGTGTGTAGCAGATGTAAACTGCTTTGTACTTTCTGTTTTGTAGGCAAGAAGATATTATTTAGTGCAGGGTGAATAGTATTTCTCCTTACCAACCCCTTGTGCTGCATACTAAGGGAAAACTGATGATGGCAGTACTGATATTTTAAAGGAACTCTGCTACTGGTCAAAACACAGCATTGATAACATATGTTGCACATTTAAACAATACAGAATGAAAATATCACTTAACCAATCTGTTTTAATTTAAAAACTGCACAAACAACAACTACAGCACACTTAGCATAAAATCAACCTGCCAGTCTTTAGAAACCAGACCATTTTCAGAAAAGGCAAGTCATATTTAATTGTTATCTATATTGGGGTATGCTTCACTTGAACAATGAAGACGGACTTAAAATCAGCAAAAAAAGAAGTTATGTACTTACCGTAACATTCCTTCTGAGTAGTTTGACTTCATTTGTCTTCAACCTGTGGGAATATGCATCTGTATCAGATCCGAGCAGGCACATATTATTAGCATCAGCTCCGAGCTCCAGACTCCTCCCCTTACCCATAATACACCTCCACTGCCTTCCATCCCCAGATCGAGTTTGCTGAACTTATACTAAGAACCTGACCTGATAATATACTTGTGACCTATACCACAGCTCGTAGGCTGATCATGCGCAAAGGTCCGGGGGAAGGAGTGAGGGACGGTTGAAGACAAATGAACTACAACTACTCAGATAGAACGTTATGGTCAGCACATTTTTAATTTTTTTTTTATTTAACATTTTGTTGACTGGGAAAGTCCGACTAGGCTCCACAGAGACTGTTTTCAGCGGAGGCCTGGGGAGAAATGCTTCAGATGCATGTCTTTAGAATTGTACATAACTTCTTTATCTGAAGTAGTTTACTTCATTTGGTCTTCAACCTGTGGGACAGAGTCCCCAGCTATTAAACTCCTGGGAGGCCCTCATGGAAGAATATTCCGGAGCACCGCAGAGCCAAAGGATGGTCTCCTTCTGGAAGTCAAATCCAATTTGTAATGAGAAATAAATGTATGAGATGAGGACCAAGTAGCTGCAGAGCAAACATCATCCAAAGACACTCTAGACCAGAAAGCCGCAGATGTAGCCATGGACATAGTGGAATGAGCTTTTACCTGACCTGGAGGAGACATGCCTCTGTCCTTAAAGACGTGCAGGATGCATGAAGAAATCCATCTAGCTATAGTAACCTTGGAAATAGGTTTTCCCAAAAAGGGTCTATAGAAGGAAACAAAAAATTGATCAGATTTACGAACATTTTTTTGTCCTCTGTAAATAGAATCGTAACTGTCTATGAACATCCAACATGTGTAGCTTGTATTCCATCTTGTTTGTAAAACTGGGAAAGAACACAGGCAAATTCATAGTCTGATTGATATTGACTGGTGATGCCACCTTAGGAAGAAAAGATGGACTGGATCAAAGGGAAACTCTGTCTTTATGAAAAATCATGTACAGAAGTTTGATGGACAAGGTTTGTAATTCTGAAACCCTTCTAGCAGAGGTTATAGCCACCAGAAAAGCTGTTTTCCACAATAGAAATTTTAGATCTGCAGTTGCGGCAGGCTTGAAAGGTGGAGCGACCAGAGTTTGAAGAACCATAGTAAGGTCCCACGGGGGGAATATGATCTTTGACTGGGGGGGGGGGGGGCATAGCAAAAAGTTGCCTTTGATAAAAGCTTTACACAGTCTGGAAGATGCTAATGATGTAGAATTCTCGCTCACATGAAAATGGGAACTGGCAGCCAACTGAACTTTGACAGTAGAAGAACTAGCTCCATGCTAGAAAATATCAGCTAGAAAATCAAGAATAGTGGCAATAGGAGCCGTGAAAGGGTCTAAACTCCTCTGAGAGGCCCAGAAGGAAAAACGTTTCCACTTGTTGCAATAAACCTTTCTGGTTGAAAACATATGAGCAGCTACCAAAATAGATCTAACTCAGGAGGATAGTCCGGGAGTCCTAGAAATTATGGGAACTGGAGCAGCCAAGCAGTGAGCTTCAGGCTGTCCAGACTCCAATGAGGCATTCCAGAGGGGTGTGAAATCAAATCCTGAATGGGATCTAGGATCCAAGGTGGAGCCAGAAGGTGAGACCAAAGGAAGGGAAACCAAACCTGGCAAGGCCAGAATGGGGCAATGAGGATCACCTTGCTCCTCAGTTGACAAGCTTTCTGCAGAAACCTCGGAATGAGAGGTACTGGCGGGTAAGCATATAGAAGACCGGGAGGCCAAGCATAAACTAGAGCATCTCTGGGGGACTCCCCTGGCAGGGAGTTCAAAGCGAAAAACTTGCTGCACTTCACATTGGAAGGAGATGCAAAGAGATCGCAGCAAGGTTGACCCCACTCGCTGAAGATCTGTTCCGCTACTGACAGATTCAGAGACCACTCGTAAGGCATCTGAATGGTCCAACTTAGCCTGCCCGCTAGGATGTTGGACCATCCTGGAATGTGCATTGCGATGAGAAAGTAACCGGTGGAGATCGCCCACTCCCACACTCTCATGGCCTTGCGACAAATGGGGTAAGATCTGGTCCCTCCCTGTTTGTTAATATACCAGACTACTGACATGTTGTCTGAGTGAATGGCAATCATCCCCAGAGGAAGAAAGGCATGAAGGGCCTGGAACGCTAGAAGGACCGCCCTCATCCCTAGGACATTAATATGCAAGCTGGTCTCTATGGGGGACCACAGACCTTGGACTGTCCTGCCCAAACAATGCCCCCTCACCTGAGTTGGGAGGCAAATGTGGTTACTGTGGTTTGGGCCGGGGCTGGAACAAATGGTCATCCCTCCAAAATGTCCGGAGAGCTCATCAACCATATGAGGGACAACCGACACACTCAACTTAGCCGGATAGGATAAGTTAATGGCAGTTACATCAGGGACCACTGAGCCGCTAGAGTCCACTGAAGAATCCACATGTGTAGCCAAGTACACAGAAGAAAAGTTATGGTCACTGCCATCGAGCCTAGGACCCTCAACACTGATTCCACCATAGGGAGGTGAGAATAGTAGGTAGGGAGACATGCATCCTGAGGTTATGAACTCTCTCCGAAGTCAGGAATACTTTGCACTGAAGTGTATCTATCCTGGCACCAATGTAGTCTATCACCTGTACAGGATCTAAGAGAGATTTGGATGTGTTGATTGTGATACCCAAACTCAGGGTAAGTGTCAGAAAGTAATCCCTGGTTTGGGAAAGTAGACACCTGGTGGGAGTGGTGAGGAGCCAATCTTCCAGGTATGTATAGACCTGAATCCCCTGAAGCCTCAGGTGAGCTGCTACAACTGCCATCACTTTGGAAACACTCTGAGGGCTGTGGTGAGACCAAAAGGTACGACTTGAAATTGATAATGATTGACTCCTAGCCAGAAATTAAGGAACGTCCTGGAGCTTCTGTCTATTTCTATGTGATAGTAAGCATCCTGGAGGTCTAACAAGCACATCCAGTCACTCTCTTGCAGGTATGGCATGATGGACTGTAGCATGACCATCCAGAACTTCTCTTTGGCCACAGACAGGTTCAGGGTAGAGATGTCCAGAATGGGCCTTAAGTCCCTCATTTTCTTTGGCACCAAAAAGAACCTGGAGTAGAAGCCTGATCCGGACTGATCTGGGGGGACGGTTTCCATGGCTCGTTTTACTAGCAGCTTGGAAATTTCCTGTGCTGCTACCTCCCTTTGCGTGGGTGGAATGTCCGGGAGGTGTCTGAGAGATATGGGGTAACCCACAAAGGGGATAGAATATCCTCTGGATATGACTTGAAGCACCCAGCAGTCCATTGTTATGGACTCTCATGCCACTGGGTGCAAGGACAATCGTCCCCTGACTGCCTCCCGAGTAGAACAGTCGGGCAACCCCTCAGAGTTGCTGCCCGGGTTTGTCCGAGAACTGTTCTCGAGACCCGAAGTTCCACGGACCCCCTCTGCCTCTGGGCTGGTGTCCATTCTGTCCCCTTCTGCCTCTAGGGGAAGATGAGCCCTGAGTGTCCCGGGAATACTGAGACTACTGGAACCACATCCTCTTTTGCCCTCTCTGGTTCCAAGAAAAAGACCTTTGAGGGTTAGAGAAGCAGATTCTGATGGCAGACAGTGTCTTCCCGTCCTTCTCACTCTGGACTAGTGTCTCCTTGATGGTCTTACTGAAGAGTGTACAGATGTAATAAGGGGCATTGGCAAACGACACCATAAAGGGTTTGAAAAATTGACACAACCTGAGGCAGGCGTTACACCTCATGGACATGCCAGACCCAGCAGCCCTAGCCGCTCCTTCCGTAGCATGGGAGTGGAGTTGCATGGACATATTAGATACCGCTTTTAGAGTGGCCATTCTTGTGGAGAATGAAGCCCTGTCCTCCTGCAACATGGACTTGGGGGGAGACTCCTCCAGCATCTTTACTAGGTAGCATTGGAGTCTAGTAACATGGGCCAAGTAATTCAGTGCCCTGATCGAAAAGGTAGCTGAAGCATACACACACTTCCCTAGGCGGTCCATCATCCGTGACTCCCGGTCAGGAGGGTGGACTGAGGAACTCTCCTGAGCAAGTTCCTTCTTAGTGGCTGCTGCTACCACCATGGCATCCACAGGGGAGCCCTTATTCCAGGATGGCCTGTCAATGGGGAGGTTTAAAATTTTATCGGGTTGCTTGGGGATAGGCTCCATGGTGTCCGGTTCCTTCCACGCCCATGAGGTGACAAATCCACTAAAGGAACCACAGGAGGGGACACCCAGAAAGCAGACAGGCCTGTGCTGAAAGCCTCCAGGAACACAGACTCATCAGAAGAAGGCTTGGGGGCAGACCAACCTCCCCGCTGGCGCAGGATCTCCATGATGTTTCCAAAGGAGATATCTTCAGGAGGTGATCTTGGGGAACCCTCTCCATCATCTAAATCTGTGTCCTCAGAGAGGGACTCGGGGGAGTCCAAGTGCCTCCTCTTGCACATATGCTTGCGAGCCACATTTCCAGTGGGGCTCTCCGGGAGGTACTTGCAAGTAATCTGTTCCTCGGGGGGAACCATCTGGGGCTCTTTGAGCATGAGTTGTCCCTCTGGTAAGACAACGGGGACCATGGACAGAGCCGAGGGGGTCTGAGAGGAGTCCAAGTGGGTGGTTAGGGGTCTCGATCTGATGGAGGGGACCCTTTTTACCACATCAAATGCCGAACGAGAACAGACCTCCTGGGAAGCTAATAAGGAGGCTGGTCTCCCCGGGTCCGACGTGAGAATTGGAGCTGGGCCCGAGGTGGATGGAGCTCCAAGGGAGGTGTCCTGGCCCGACAAAGTTGGAGCCTCTGGAAAAGGGTCCACTCCCTCAGATCCAACACCCAAACTCCAGCTCCGAGAGCGGCTCTTATCTGTACTGGTTGGATCTGAAATGCTCCAGGCAGCTGTCGTCTTCAAGGAAACAAGTACCATCGGTGCTGACCCCCTGACCAAGACCAACCTCAGATCTGAGTACTTCGAAGCCGAAGGTCAGATCAAAGAAGGAGAAATGGGTTGAAAGAAAGGAAGTGAGCTCCCCCTCCCCCCATAGGGAGGGGTGCTGTCAAGACCCCCATCTGGATCTGTGTACGGATAAAGCTCCTCATCATCTTATCCAGATCCATATCCGATAAGGAGCGGGTTGACCGTGACGAGGCTACGGACCCTGAACTGGCGGGTTGGGGAACCGAGGCCTGAGAGACTGGATGTGCCTTCTCCGGCTCCAGGGAGAACCTTGGAGATCGGAGTTGAGGGGAGTCATGGATCCATGCTGACTTGTTTGTAGAAGTGAGGTCCGGAGACCTCTTCCTCTTTTCCCTCGTCTTCGACTCTCTTTCCCTTTCTCTGCCTCTTTTCTGCTCTGCTACCACAGGCTTAGATGCAAGAGTTTGAGTCCCAGCCTGGGAGGGAGGAGATGCCAGAGGAAGAGAGGAGGGAGAGGCAGTTACAGCAGCCACTGTGACTGAAGCCGAAGATGAGGAAAGAGTCGGTAGGAGGAAGAAGACCTTTGAGGGCCAACGTGACCTTCCTATCCTTTAAAGCTCGGGGATTGAACCCCGCACAAATGAAGCAATCCACACTAAGGTGGGCCACACCCAAGCACAACACACACAGAGTTGGAAAGAGCTTATGGCCACACTCTGTGCAGCACTTAAACACAAGCTTTTCAGCCATCCTAAGTGAAGAAAGAAAGCCTTAAAAAAAGACAGGCAAATACTTTCTTGAACTTAAACACACGCACACCCACTCATCACACTAGTCTATAGACAACACTGGGGGGAAGCGGCAACACAGAACAAACTACTCTAACTATCTATCTAACCAGACTAACACTCAATGCCAAAGAGATGGGAAGGGAGAAGGGGTAACTAAACTAATCTACACTGACAAAAAAAAGTGAAAGTTTTCTACTTACAGTAGTTAAATAACCCACTGCTAGCTGGAGCTCAGAAGACATGATGTATAAGCAAATTGCTGCAAATGAGATCTGGAGATGGAAGGCAGTGGAGGTGTATTATGGGTAAGGGGAGGAGTCTGGACCTCAGAGCTGATGATAGTAATATTTGTCGGCTCGGATCCGATACAGATCCGTATTCCCACAGATTGAAGACCAAATGAAGTAAACTACTTTTTCGTACGATTTCCTTCATCTTAAAAATACTGCTTTTATGTTTAAAGCACTCCACAAAAAAATTCTAACAAATGGATTGAAATTGTGCATTGGGATATATCCATGACTTAATTCAAGCAATTAAATGTCTTCTGTCAGCTTTGCATCTCACCACCTTCTAGAAATATTGCATTCAGTGTAGAAGACTAAAGATGTTTAATGATCTGCATTATGTCAGATAATCAGTTATTGTAATTGCACAGAATGTGTTCATTTAGTTAAGTATGTCACTTAATACCATTAGCAGAACCTGAATACCAAATATTTCTTAATTTAATTTATCCATTGGGGGTGCCTCTAGTGTCGAATTGGATATATATTTAACATGCAAGGCACATGTTTTCATTACTATCTTAAACATTTGCAGAATATTGAATGAATCTGAGAAAAGTGGGAAAAAGGGGGTTTACTGATACTTTATGAAAACAGCCATCTTAATACTCACTTGTTTAATGCTTATCACATTACATCCGAGTGACTTCTCCAGGTGCATCTACAGTTAACTCCTACTGACACCTCTAGGCGTCAAATATTGCTTGCTCGTATTTGCATCAATATTTCCAAAACCATGTTATGTACAATATTTTAAAAGATTTAATCTTAAACCTTACAGAATAGCAAGCTCAATTACATTAATATTTGACCTATGTCTACTGCAGGCAAATAGATATTAATTGTTGGTTTTATAATATTAAATTATATAGATATAATTTACATTTTTCTAAATATCTCAACAACCAAGTAACATAGACAGAACTCCTTAGCCTCATATGAAAACTCTCAGCTAGACGAACAAGAATGCTGTTGACAGTATGTGTGTAACTTGTGTGTGTTTGCTGAGATATTGTAAGTTGTTTACACAATATTACAAACATAATAGTTACTGTGTTTACTGTGACTTATAAAATTCAGTTTAATACATAGAACCTAAAGCATACTACTACTACTATAAAAATAGTTTGTGCTGAAGGGTTTGCCATTAATACTTCTTTCATAACCATTATGGTTCCAGAGATATGAACATTTGTTTGAAATGTGAGGACATAATGTGATTCTGACAAAAGGCTTAGGCTCTGCCCATTGGAAGTTACAGTGCAAACTTGCTGAGCTCTATTGGAGTGAATATGTTATATCACCAAAAGCACAAAATACAAGGGTGAATGTTACAGGAGTTGAACTACTTGTACTACACCTAAGTAGGAAAACTGGTATGGAAAGGACAACATCCACGTATCAGTCAGTTATAACAACAACATACTGTTCAAACACTCCAGGTGTATTTAAGCTAGAGTCTGTCAAAGTACATATCAGTGCACATCTGTTATATTTTATTAACAGTTTGAGCAAGCAATTTATTATCAGCCTTCTCCTCCAGACCAGGCTTTACTAACTACATCTGTTTAGTTGATAATATTTAACACACATCTGAACACAGCGTTACTTGTGGTCAGTGTTGGTGGCAAGCCACAATGACAGAACAGTTGTTATTTGACAGCTTCCAGACTGTTGTGCACATAAATTATAGCAGTAATAAGGTCTGGTTTCGGTACATTATCTGTTCAAATCTGCCTTAAGAGTGACAGCAGGCTGAAACACTGAGCGCAAAGTACTGAAAGATCAAATCTTGTATCTTTGTGGCAATATGTTGATATTTCAGCACAGAGTGCTTTAGAAGGATGACACTAGAAATTTACATACATCATACACATATGCAAATCTATTGGCAAGGAACAAATTTAATCCTCAAAAATCCAGATCTACCAAATATAGTTCATATTTTCTCCCATGACTTTATCCAAACTGCATTTAAAACTCTAGTGACAGAGCTTCCCTAGCATGAAGAGACACATTATTCCTAACAGGGGCCATCATCCTCTCAGTTGTACTATGGCAACTTCTGTGTAAATGTTGCTTAGAACTTTTGAGAATCCCATCTTAAACCCAGAGAGCTAAGGGGGATTTCATCCCTCATGACAAAATGTACAATGAGCAAGTCACCTCACACTACTCCACATGTGGAGGGAAGAGATTTTATTATAAAAAAACTCGTGTCATCTTCAAAGGAGTAGAAGCACTGAATTACCTTTCTCCAGTTTTGAAGAGGATCATAGGTAGGCTGCATATTCTAGACTTACACTAAGCAGGTGAGTGTATGAAAGGGTTATTACTAAAATTGACCTTCCTGGAATATTCAATAGACCCCTCAGTGGTCATCATGGACATCAGTTAATATCTCTTAGCACTGAACTACAGCTGGAAATGGTGATAGTTCAAATGTAGGCCATGCTTATAAGATCCCACTGTTACGTTCTGTACTGTGTAGAGTTCACATTGACACTGCTGATACTCCTGTAATCATATAGAAAAAAGAAGTTATGTCTTACGATAACGTTCCATCTGTGTTGTTGATCTTCTTCCATTCATCACTGATGGTTTGGAACCGTGTCGGCCTAATACCAAGCTCGTGTACACCAAAAACTCTCGAGCTAAGATGCTACCCACAATGCCCTGCCTCAGATCGAGTTTGCATAAGATATATAGAAATAAAGCAGAGGCCATTTCCGTGCAAAACCCTGACACACCACAAGGACCCATGAGATCCACCAAGATCCTTTGGTGGGGGACGGAGGATGGAATGTGATGAATGGAAGAAGATCAACAACACAGATGGAACGTTATGGTAAGACATAACTTCTTTATCTGATGTTGTTAATCTTCTTTCCATTCATCACTGATGGGACAGAATTCCAAGCTACCTGAGAAATCTGTGTGGCCCTTATGGAAGAACATTCATGAGCACAACTGATCCAAAGGCCGCTCTTCCCCTGGAGACCATATCCAACTTGTAATGTTTGATGAAAGTTGTGGTTTACCCAAATGGCTGCTGTAAAAATGTCATCCATAGAGGCTCTGGATTGAAAAGCTACAGAGGTTGCTATAGATCTAGTTGAATGTGCTTTGATATTGTGAGGTCTACGCTCATTTGTACATGAGTATGAAAAGGAAATGCAATCTCTGAGCCACTTTAATAAAGTGACTTTTGACACAGCATATCCCATCCCTGGGCCAGAGAAGGAAATAAAAAGTTGGTCTGTCTTGCATATAAAGTTAGTTCTGTCTAGGTAAAAATGTAGCTGCCTATGCACATCTAAGGAGTGTAGGCAGTATTCTCCTTTATTGGAATAGTTCGGGAAAAACACTGGGAGCTCGATGGATTGGTTCATAGAAAAATCAGAAACCACTTTGGGGAGAAAGGATGGATTAGTACGTAGAGATACCCTGTCTTTATGAAATATCAGGTACGGTCTCTTGATGCATAAGGCCTGTAATAGAGTACCAGGCAGTTTGGTGCAGAGAAAAATGAGCCCCGACTGCTTCCAGAGGAAAGCAATTGGGCAATGCTTCAGGAGCATTGATAAGACTGCCAAGAGAAGGAATCCCTGGAGTCTTGGTTTTGGGGACCCCCTCTGCCCCTAAAGGGGCATCCTCTACCATTGCAACCTCCTCTGCCTCTGGGGGAATGCTCACCACGTGCGTTACAGAAAGGACCCTGAGATTTTTTTGTGCCAGATTTTCCCACTGCTCTGGTTCCTGGAAAAAGAACATTGAGGCTTGGAAAAACGTAGTCTTTCTGTCTTACTCACGCCTGGCCAGTGATTCCTTCACTTTAGAACCAAATAAGGAAGGGGTCTATATTAGAAGACCAAAGATGCATTCTTTTGGAAGCATCTTGGTCAAACTTAAAAGGTTGAAAATGCAAAATATCGAAGCGGCTGTTAAGCAAATTCTTTCCCTGGGAAAGAATTTGTTTGGCCACTTCGGTACTTTGCCATTTTCAACACTGTAGTTTGGTTTCGGAGTTGGTATGTTTAAGTGGGGAACAGCTTTCCCTTGGAAAAAAATCACTGTTCTGACACTTCGACATTGTAAGCTTTCACTTACATAGGTTCGATCAATCACAGTTCACTTTTTTAAGCATTCGGTGATTTAATATAGACCCTAAGGAAGATGGTTCAATAGGGGCATTCAAAAAGGAGGACTTGAAGGAATCCGCGAAGTCACAGATGCGCATCTAGGCATGATGCCTCATGACTATGCCTGCACCCGCAGCCCTAGCTGCCCCTTCTGTTGCATGTGAGAGCAGCCTCATGGACAAATTGGAAATAGATTTGAGGGTGGCAAGTTGAGAGGCAACCTTGTCCCGTGCCGCGTCAGAAACTTGACCCGGGAGGGATCCAGAAGGTTCGGTAATCAAATCTCTTTGGGGCCTTGTGAATTGTGCCAAGTAGTTCAGGGACCTGACAGCAAAGGTTGCTGAAGCAAAGACTCGCTTCCCCAACTTGTCCACAGTCCGGGACTCCCTATTGGGCGTGTGAATAGGACTTTCTTCCACTAGATCCTTTTTAGTGGCCACCTCCACCACCATAGCATCAACTGGCAAACCTCTGGATCAGTGTGGATGCTTTTCCAGGGGAGAAAGAATCTTATCAGGTCTCTGGGAATGGTCTCAATAGAGTCAGGATTTTGCCAAGCATGCTTCCTGATGAGCTGGATTAACTCGTCGGCAGGTGGGGTCAGCCAAGAGGTAGAAGGCCAGGAGCAAAAAGCCTGCAGAAACACGGACTCCTCAGAGGAAGGGTTGGAGGGCTTCCAGCCACCCCTCTGTTTTAATATTTCCAGGATGTCTCCAAAGGAGACATCATCCGGGGGTGACAGTGGGGACCACTCCCCATCATCGTAGCCCATGTCTTCTGTCAAAGACTCTTCAGGAGAGTCTATGTGCTTCCTCTTGCATGCCTTCTTTTGAGGAGGTTCTTCAGTGGGAATATCTGAGAAAGACTCAGAAGGATGGGTACCCTGAACTGGGGTTTCCTGAGGCTTCTCCTCCCAGTGTCCCGGGGAGGTGGCTCATGGTAGCAGGGTGAAGTTCCAACATTGGAGGAGTGCTTCCCGAAGCAAGCACCCTTTCCATAACCTGAAAAGCAGGCCAGCCCGAAGAGAAGTGGGAGCCCAGAACCGAGAAGGACAACCACGGAACTGGGGTCACACCCCACTCCGTCTGACCCACTCCCAGGGATGGAGCCTCAAGCAAGATTGGGGCAGACGTTATCCCTGGATCTGATGGCGAAACCAATAATACACTCAGAACTGTGCCCTGGACTGAGGACTCTGCCCCCCCAACTATAAGTCTGAGGAGGAGACGGTTCCTTCGGAACCAAAAACCAAAGGGGTGGCCTTGAAGCCTCAGTGACAGTCACTGTCCACGCCAAGGAACAGGGTTCCACAAAGGACGTCAAGAGCAATGGGCTTCAGAACCTGACCAGTCCGAAGGAGGAGTATATGTTATAGTCTTGGGAGAGATAGACCCACGTCTCAAAGGGGGATAAGTCTTAGGAACATTTGGTATCCCTCTGGCTGTCAACAGCTGATCCAACAGGCACACCACATCACGTTCGGATAGACTCCTGGTGGACCTTATGGACACACCTGAAGGGGAGTCGGGTTGGTCCAAAAAGGGATTGTACATTTTGCCCAGGAACAGATTCAAGGAAGGGGAGTATTGGATCCGTGGTGTCTGAGCTAGTGGCACAGTTGTCTCTAACTTGGAGACAGGTAGCAAAGGAATCAGTGGAGTAGTAAAAGGGCTCAGTGCCAAAGAAGCGCTCGGAGTCGATGTCATTGGTTCCAAAGAAATTGCATGGGTTGGAACCATTTTCGGTGTGGTCAAAGGTAAAGTCGGTGTTGTAGCTGTAGTCGAAGGCAAGGTCGGTGCCATAGCTGAAGTGGAAGGCAAGGTTGGTGTTGTAGTGGTTGCTGCCAAGGGTGGTGCCGACATCCAGAATCCGGTAATGTCCATGGCTTGAGTCATAGTAGTAATCGGAGCAGAACTCAGAACAGTAGTAATAGTCGGAACCGAAGTAGCAAGTCTATGCTCCGAGAAAGTTTTGTGGTCCTTATGTTTATGCGTCTTACTCCTATCACCAGCCGGTGAAGAGGGATCAGAATGGGGACGTTTCTTGTCCTTTATTGGAGGGATTGAGACCTCTGACACAGAAAGGGCCTCTGAGAAAGGAGAAGTGAGAAGACCTTTCAAAATCGATTCATCTTTTCTTTCATTCAGCGTCTGCTGACTGAATCTTTGGCAAATTTGACAAGGGGATTTAACAGAGAGATGAGAAACCCCCAGACAATAAACACAGTCTTCATGAGAGTCACTGTTTGGGAGTTTACCATTGCAAGAGGTGCAATGTTTAAACCCCAAAGTCGCTTTTTTATCAGACATTTCCACACACACACTAACCCCAAGTTAACAAGAATATTAAACACCTAGAAAGGCAAGAAAATGAAGAAGAAAAGGAAGGGCGATATCAACGATGGTATCAAGTGATACCACAAGGGTAAGGCGAGGGCATACCAACGATGGTAAAAAGAACTACCCAATAGGTGGGGCTAGTTAGAAAAGTTACAATAACTGTAAAACAAGTGAAGTAGAAGGGGAAAAGATTTAGAAAGTGACTAAATAAGGGATAAATATCCAAAAAATACAAAAAGTATCAAGAAAAATATGACTTAGCTTGAGAGCTCGGTGAAACGCTGCTATATGGCTATGTGGCAAATGAGATATGAGGTAACAGGGAGAAGGGCATTGGGGTAGCAGCTTAGCTCGAGAGTTTTTGGTATATGCAAGCTTGGTATTAGGCTGACATGGTTCCGAGGGGCTCGGAACCAAACCCATCAGTGATGAATGGAAAGAAGATTAACAACACCAGATTTGGTATTATTTTGAATGACAAACCATACATTTATATTAAGGCATCTTAGTTATTATCAGGAGTATGAGGTGGCAGAGTTAGAATGCCTCCCACACCCCCACATAATGTTCACTGGCCTACTTACATTTGGGTGTAATGTATTTTACATGATTTATTCCACTTAAAAATAAAATCTTTATAATTATTCCATTTATTTCCTACTTTTGCAGTATTGCATTTCATTTTCCTCACCATCTCAACCACCCAACACCAGTCTCTGGTTCAAATCCAAGGTACTCCTCATGTTTCTAGTAAGCTCCAGGGCATTTTTATATCACTCAATCATTTTTCTCTGGAACAATTAAATAGGGTTTTACTGGCAACCTCTGTCTATTGATTTTGCTTTTGTCTGAGGAATAAGCAGAGTCCTCTTCGGCTTGCTGACTCCATCTCTACTTTGTGAATTTTATTTCCTCCTTAGCCTATTCTGCACTCAAAAATGTCTTTGATCCTCCAGAAAAAATATTCCAAAAGAGCTGAATACAGAAACTTGAATCTCACACCTGCTTTTCATCATCCTCTGACTGCAGGGATAAACTTGCTTCTCTACTGTTTGGTGAAAAATGAATAATAATTTTCCACAGACATTCCAGTGTCATCAGTTATTAAGTAATACTTTTCTTTTCTGCTACAATTTTATCAGGATCAGCTCTTACTTCTGCAATGACTGCATCTTTATTTATTACTATATAAATTGGTTCTTTCTCGCAGACGGATTTGGAATATATACACAATGTGCCTTTTCAATTAACAATTCCTGCTGTGGAATACCAGTCCAGTTGCTATTCATATTTTCACAAAGTTAATACCATATATTCCTTTCAGTTTTATTGATAAAGCAAAACATCTCAGGTTTTCTTTGTGCACTCTCTCTTCTAACTTTAATATTTTTTTCAAACAATTCTTCTTGAGGAGCTTCATTTTCATTGTGTTTCCTTTATTTCAACCTCTGGTTTCTATAGTTTGGTCAGCTCACCTGAATAGCTTCCTACATTTTCTTCTGTTTTTTTCTAGCCTTTTGTCATTTGACTTTATACATTACAGTTTCACACCTACTTTAAACACCTCTAAATGCATATGATCTTGATCTTTTTTTTTACTTAAAGTTACAGGAAGCCATTTCTAATACCAAAGCTGAAAAATGAATTGTTTTTTACTGAAAAGCAGCAAAAAATTTCCCCACCACAGTTTTTCTTATTTTATAGTCGAATTTCTCTTACTTTTTTCCAGATTTCTTCTTTGTTGTGAATAGCCACTAGCTGAATTTTACACACACCGTCTACTGGTTCTTCAGAGTGTAGTCATCTTGGAATCACTGATTTGTCACTGATTTTTGAGCAAAGAAGTTGAGCTATGCTTTCTGATGCTGTACATTATAGGTGGAGTATAAAGGAAGAATTATTTTCTTCACTAAAAGTATGTGTGTGCTGTATTGCTGTCAGCGGGGTTGGGGGTACCAGGACCACAGTGTAAGTGATTTCATTTTTCATAAGTAGCATATCTTTTTTATTTCCTCAGTCAAAGGTGGTGTGTTTGTGGCTTTCTACAACAGCTACAAGACACAGTGAAAGAATATATCTAGTGTCTATGATTTAGCAGAGTGCCCCTCATCTTCCATTATACCTTTTTCTCTTCCTTATAAAAATAGAAGTTATGTCCTTACCATAACGTTCCATGTGGAGTGTTCATCTCGCCTTTGTTCTTACACATGGGTTCGGAGCCGATCCTCGGCTCCGAGTCAGCCGCTTGGCAAAGCTCTGCATCGAAAAGAAGCTCGAGACCAACCTGTCTCCCACAATTCCCTCTGCCTTTACCTCAGATCTAGTTTGCAAACAATACCAGACCCCAAGGGGAATGAAACACACACATACATGCTAAGGCGTAGCTGAAAACAGCAGTAACAGCTGAGAGGAACAGAAGAGGGAGAACCAAACCAGACATCTAAACTGGACGTTCTTCCTGACCTGAGGGTGGGAGGGTGGGAATGTAAGAACAAAGGCGAGATGAACACTCCACATGGAACGTTATGGTAAGGACATAACTTCTATATGTGAGAGTGTTCAATCTCGCCGTTTGTTCTTACACATGGGTAGCGTCCCTAGCTCCGTGACCCCGAGAGACTCACGGAAGAACGTTCCTGAGCACAGTGGAACCAAAGGTTGTCCTGTCCCTGGAAACCCTATCCACTTTGTAATGAGTAATAAACGTATGTGGTTTAGACCAAGTGGCGGCCGCACAAATAGTGTCCAAAGGTAGGCGGGCCGCATGAGCCAGGGATGTAGATATTGATCTAGTAGAATGTCCTTTCGGTTTGACGGGTAAAGTCTGTTCAGTAGCAGTATAAACAAAAGTAATACAATCAGATAGCCATTTGGAAAGGGTACGTTTCGTCACTGCCAAGCCCTTTCTGCTGTCCACAAAGGCTATAAAGAGTTGATCTGCCTTTCTGTGATCCTTTGTTCTATCCAAGTAGAATCTGAGTTGTCTATGAACATCCAGCTTGTGTAACATATATTCCAGCTTACTGGAATGGTTCTTGAAAAATGTGGGGAGCTCAATGGACTGATTAATGTTAATGACTGAACAAACCTTGGGAAGAAAGGACGGGTTGGTGCGAAGAGATATCCTGTCAGGATGAAAGATAAAATATGGGTGTTTGATGGAAAGAGCTTGAAGTTCTGATACTCGTCTGGCTGAAGTAATAGCTACCAGAAAGAGGGTTTTCCATGACAAGAACTTCAAA
Organism: Protopterus annectens; assembly: GCF_019279795.1. Taxonomy (NCBI): domain Eukaryota; kingdom Metazoa; phylum Chordata; order Ceratodontiformes; family Protopteridae; genus Protopterus; species Protopterus annectens. The sequence continues at coordinate 759,127,449 of NC_056728.1, read as the reverse complement.
GAACAGGAAGAGGCTGGTTCAAAGGGTGGTAGCATTAGTTGTGATAACAGGAGGTTCAGATTCCATGGTGCTGTAGGGAACCTGACTGGTGGCCTAATGTGAAAAGACCCTTTCAGAAAAGCCTTACAAAGCCTATGAGCCATAATAGGCGCTCCATTTTCTCCCACATGAAAGTTTGAAATAGCAGCCAATTGAACCCTCAAGGTGGCAGGAGAAGCTCCTTGGTGAAATAGTACGGATAGAAACTCCAAGACTTTGTTCAGTGGGGCTATGAAGGGATCCAAATGTTGCGTAGTTGCCCAGTATACAAAACGCTTCCACTTACTAGTGTAAATCTTTGTAGAGGAAGCTTTATGAGAAGCCACTAGAATATTTTGAACCACAGGAGAAAGAAGATCAGACCTGGCTAAGAAGGGAAGCGGAGCAGCCAAGCTGCTAGTCTGAGGGACAGGAGCGACGGGTGGGGAGCCCCTGACGAGTGGGTCAGTAGATCCGGCTCCAGGTCCAGGATCCAGGGTTCCCGTATTTGGTGAGCTTGAAGAAAGGGAAACCAAATTTGACGAGGCCAGAAGGGGGCAATGAGGATTACAGTCCTCTACAGGTTGTTGGCTTTCTGCAGAAATCTTGGAATCAGAGGTATAGGAGGGAAGGCGTACAGGAGACCCAGGGGCCAATCGTGAATCAGAGCATCCCTGGGGACTTCCCCTGGAGGGGGTAATAGGGCAAAGTAGCTTCTGCATTTGGCGTTCATTGGTGACGCAAACAGATCGCAGCAAGGCTGGCCCCACTTGCGGAATATCATGTCCGCAATTGTTTGTTTGAGGGACCACTCGTGAGGTAACAGGATGGCTCTGCTCAACCTGTCCGCTATGACGTTGGATAACCCCGGGATGTGCGTTGCTGTCAGAAAGCGGCCCGTGGACTCTGCCCATTGCCAAATTCTCATGGCCTCTGCATAGCTGGTAAGATTTGGTTCCTCCTTGCTTGTTTATGTACCAGACTACGGACATGTTGTCTGATTGAACTGCAATGGTCCCTAGAGGTAGAAGGGGAGAAAAGTGTTGCAACGCCAGAAACACTGCCCTCATCTCCAGAACATTGATGTGCAGATTGTACTCTAGATTGGTCCATTCTCCTTGGACTGTCTGTCCCTGAAAGATGCCCCCCCACCCTATCAGGGAAGCGTCCGTGGTCACCGTAGCTGTAGGAGTGGGTAGCACAAACGGTCGGCCGCCGGAGAGATTGCAACTCTGAAGCCACCAAGACAGGTGCGATTTGCAGATGTTTGTGATGTGAATTTCGTGTATCAGCGGTAACTGTTGGAACGACCATTGTGCGAATAGCAGCCATTGAAGAACTCTCATGTGCAGTCTTCCCAAGGGTATCGCAATGAGGGAAGCCGCCATGAGACCCAAGACTTTCAGAACCAGTTTTGCCGGGGATTTCCTGGACAACAGAAGAATATATATGTGATTTTGTAGAGAGGCTATTCTTTCTGAGGGGAGCCTTAGAATCAAGCAATGAGTATCCAAATCTGCTCCTATGAATGAGATATGCTGTGATGGCTGTAATGCAGATTTTTCGAAATTTACGGAAATTCCGAGATGAACACAAAGTTCTAGTGTGTAATCCCTGGCCTGAATCAGTCGACGCTCGGTGGTGGCAGTAAGGAGCCAGTCGTCCAGATACGGAAACACCTGGAATCCTAGACGTCTCAAGTGAGACGCTACCACTGCCATGCATTTGGTGAAGACCCTGGGGGCTGAGGTTAGACCAAAGGGCAGGGCCCGAAATTGAAAGTGACTGGCTCCCAGCTGGAAGCGCAAGTGATCCCTGGACGCTCTGGCCATTTTGATGTGGTAGTAAGCGTCCTTGAGATCTATTGAGCACATCCAGTCGTCCTTCTGTAAGAATGGAAGGATCGATTGAAGCGTGACCATCCGGAACTTTTCTTTCCTGACGAAAGTATTGAGCTTGCTTAGGTCCAGAATTGGCCTCCAGTCCCCTGTCTTTTTTGGAACTAAAAAGAACCTTGAGTAAGTTCCGAATCCTCTTTGGTCCGCCGGGACTGGTTGGATGACTCTTTTTTCTAGCAGCTTTGAAATTTCTATAGCTGCAGGATCTCGCAGATGGGGTGGTACATCTGGGAGTCTTTTTTGCGGTAATGGGGGAAGTAGAAATGGAATTCTGTAACCTCTGGTAATAATGCTTTTTACCCATTTGTCTGAGGTAAGACTTTGCCAGGCCTGAGGGTATAAAGCTAAGCGACCCCGACTGCCTCCAGAGCAGGACAGTCGGGCCTCCTCTCAGGAGTGCTGGAAAGGCTTCCCAGGGAGTGTATCCCTGTCACCTTGGTTTTGCAGACCCCCTCTGCCGCCAGGGCGACGTCTTCCACTTCTGCCCCCCCCCCTGCCTCTGGAGGGGGCATCACCCTGTGTGCCTGGGAAAGAGCCTTGGGGTTTTCGAAACCACATTTTTCCACCTCGTTGCCCTTTGGGGTACGGTCTGGATGGGGTGGAAAAACGGACTCCGACAGCAGACAGAGTCTTTCCCTCTTGCTCACACCGGGTAAGGGTCTCCTTTACTTTGGGGCCAAATAGAGTGGCACCGTCAAATGGGGCGTTAGTAAAAGAAGACTTGAAAGCTTCCGCAAAGGAACATAAGCGCATCCAGGATTGTCTACGAAGAGCAATCGCTGAAGCCGCAGCCCTACTCGATCCTTCGGCTGCATACGAAATGAGACTCATGGACGAGTTCACAACTGACGTAAGGGTATTGAGCTGTGCTGTAACTTTTTCCGCGACAGCAGCATCTGTAGTACCCTGGAGGGTATCTCCCAACTCTTTGATTAGATCCCTCTGTAAACGAGTAAAATGTGTCAAATAGTTCAGCGATCGAATGGAAAAAGCCGCTGAACTAAAAATGCACTTCCCATACCTGTCCATAGTCCTAGAATCTCTGTTAGGCGGATGAACAGATGAGGAAGATTCAGACATCTCCTTTTTAGTGGCGGCTGCCACCACCATAGCGTCCACTGGAACTCCCTTTGTGAGATATGCCTTGTCTTGAGGGGCCGTAATATATTTATTAGGCTTTCTAGGGACTGGCTCCACTGTGTCAGGTGTCTCCCACGCCCTTCGAGCAATCAAATCCATCAACTCATCGAAGGGCGGAGTGACCCAGGAGGAAGAAGGGCGAGCACCGAATGCCTTCAGCAAGATTGACTCATCCTCAGAAGGGGGTAGGGCCTGCCAATCACCTCTCTGTTTCAGGATCTCCAGGATGTCAGAAAAGGACCAAAAAAGTCCAAACTTCACAAACCAGCGGAAAGTGAACCAAACCACAGAAAAAATGCTCCGATTAACAAACCACTTTATTCACGATAATGCTGAAGTGCGAAACATACACATACACTTTTCGTCGCTAAAATGCAGCTAACTTCCTCAGAAGACAAAATCATGTAAACCACAGTGTGTTTAAATAGTGGTTCTAACCCATAATAAATCAATTAGCACATTAATTTGGCTTAATTAGAAGTAGGCTTAGTGATACAATTATAGCCCCTGGTTTGCATAGTAAAGTTATATATGCAAATGGAGCTTTAATCTTAATTTAAAACAAACAGGTGTTAGTGAATACATAAAATGAAAAACATGTTTGGAGGAAAACATATATATTAAAAAGAAAGGGCATTGTCTCCATTATTTCCATTATTTACACAGCAAACACACAAGGGAAACTAGTTATTATTGTTGCCATCGCTATGGCAACAGAACGTCATACTAGTATGGCTTGGTTTTAAAAACGCTTATATTTAAAATACTTGCATTTAAAATACCTGCATTTAAGATAGGCAAGAGACACCCATCCACTTAAATGTAAGAGTTTAGTAACCTTAATTAAGTCGTACACTAATTTAAATATACCCCATTTAATGATAGTGTACGATGATAAAAATTAAAAATTAGAATAAAAATAGAAGTGTGATTCTCTCTATCTCTCAACACTCCAGCAATGCGTGGCATTGTAACTCGAATTTTAATTAATACTCAATAACTAATAAATGTATAGATATGTGATATAATATAATGCAATATAATGGCAATACAACAATATAATACCCATGAGAATAAAACCAATAATAAAAGGACGTGTGTAATAAAAACCATAATGCACAATAGTAAATATTAATTAATAAATATTAATATATACGTATGTATAAATTCATTGTTTATTATTGTATTATTTTCGTCATTATTACTCACTGTAATCCTTTATTTATAGCTTTAATCTGCTCTAGTTTTTATTATTAAGGTATATACAATGAGTACTGTGGCTTGAAATATGTCATAATTATTGGCCCTAGTTTAAAACAATTTTAAACAATTCAACTATGATACTAATTGGTATATTACAGTAATTAATATGTTACAATAATTAATAAATAATAACAGAATAAATAAATAAATAAATAAATTAAATATTATAAATTCATTATAAATTAATTACCATTATATTACAATTTGAGACTGTTTTAAAATATCCTAAAACATTTCAGGGTATTTCAAAATTCCAACAGTGTATCAGAAACCTTTTTCAGAATAATTCAAAGTTATAACTATCAAGAACTAAGCAAGTATTTAATTAAATAATTTAAAAATAAAAATATTATTAATGTTATCTTTCCAAGTTCTTTAATCTTAAAATGCAGTTAATGGATGACATCTCGTTAATACCAGGGAATTGGTTGGCATTTGTTGTCAATTGCCAAATAAGTTCCTTCCGTTCCAATTTTAATGGTTCATATGGACACCTAGGATCTTCTGTTACCTGGTCAATAATTTTAAATTTAAAAGAGTGGCCTTCATTCAAGTGACAGTGCCTGGCTAGGGCATTTTCTAATTTCTTTCTATTAATACTATATGTATGTTCGTAAATTCTTTCCTGTAATTTTCTATCAGTTTTCCCAATATAGAAGGCTGCACACTTTACGCACTTAGCCATGTAGACTACTTGGCAGCTACTACAATTAAATTTGTCTTTTATTTTGTAAATGTGATTTTTTATTGTAAAGGTGCAGCCTTCTTCAATAAATTTACAATAATTGCACATATTGCATTTGGACATACCTCCATTAAATCTAATATTAGTATTTTTAGATTGTAAAATTTCCTTGAAATTCTGGCCTCTCCTATATACAATTTTTGGTTTAACAGGTAATATATCCCTGAAATTGCTATCTGACACCAAAAAGTGCCAGTTTTTATTTAGAATGTTCTTGATGTCAAATGCATTCAAGTTAAAACAAGTAATAAGACTACAAGTAAATGGTGTCCTTACTTCTTTCACTACCATTTGAACTGGCTCGTTGTTTCCTAGTACCGGCGTACCTAATATTGGTGAGTATACCCCCTCCCATCTCTTATTCTTAACTTCAGTAGTTATATTATCAATAAATTCACTGGGGTACCCTCTCTGGAGGAAAAATTTTTCAAGAAGTTGACATTCATCTATAAAATCCATATCATTTGTTATCATTCTTGCCGCCCTAACTAATTGGCCTTTGACGACCGCTTTCTTCTGGAAAAGTGGGTGGCTACTTGAAAAGTGGAGAAATGTATTAGAATAAGTCTCCTTCCTGTAAATAGTAGCTGTAAATCTTTCATTAGTATAATCTTTTCTTAGGTTAACATCCAAATAATTAATATTGTCCTTACTATGTTTGGATGTAAACTCCAGGAAGTCAGTACTATCATTAAAGATGGAAATAAGCCCATCTATACCCTCTGATTGATCATCATAAATCATAAAAATATCATCGAGGAATCTTGTATAAAAGGTAATTTTATCTTTAAATATTACATTTTCAAGTACAGTCAACCTCTCCCAACGCGCCATTACCAGATTAGCAATACTGGCACCACACGGGGACCCCATAGCGACCCCGATCTTTTGATGGTAAATTTCCTTATTGAACAAAATGAAGTTATAAGAAAGGACTGTGTCAATTAGTTCTCCTACGAGCTGAATTTCACTGGTGGGTGACCCTAATAGTCTCAGCATATCACTGACCCATTCTATTGCTTTATCATGGGGTATACACGAATAAAGGTCTTTAACATCAACTGTAACAAACAATCCTGTGTTTGAGAATTGTAAATTGTTAATGGATTTAAGGAAAGACCATGAATCTTTCGAAATCTGCTTTTCTAACTTGATGTATTTTTGAAGAATTTTATCAATCACTTTCGCACAGGTATAAGTCATGCTACCCCTCCCATCCACTAGTGGTCTCATAGGTGGGTCTTCCAAGTTTTTGTGGACCTTAGGGATCCCGAACAGGACAGGTGTTCTAATCTGTGATTGCTGTAAATAATTATATAAGTCATTGTCTATTCTCCTTTCAATGAATAATTCCTCGTATAATGACTTAATTCTACTAGCTGCTAAATTCATTTCATTCAAGGATGATTTAGAGTAGGTGTTACTTTCCAGTATTGTTGTCATTCTATTCTGGTAGTCACTACTAAACATTATAACTAACCCCCCACCTTTGTCAGGTTTCATGACGCGAATAGGCGCCTGCTTTAATAGGTTTAATAAATCTCTTTCTTCTTTTGTCATATTATATTTATACCTATTTTTAGATTCCTTCAAGTTAAATAAATCTGCTTCCATAATTTTTTCAAAAAGCAATAGTGAAGGGTGGAGGGGGGGATTGCACACACTTGATACAAAAAAGTCAGATCTTTCACTAAAATTCTCCCCCATCAAGAATAATAAGTTCAACTTCCTTGTGAAAAGTTTCAAGTCTATTAAAGTGTGCGCAATATTAAATGTGGTGCTTGGTACAAAAGTGTAACCCCTACTCAATAAATCCACAATTTCATTACATATAGACAGACTAGTATAATTATAGATCTTAAAGTCCGCTTTTGAGTTAGTTATAACAGTACACTTCGGTTGGTGGTATCCAGATGTCATAATAGTGACATCATTTACTACCACTTCCTCCTCCTGTTCCTCAAGTTCCTCTTGTTCTGAAAGTTGGAACTCGAGGCTGGACTCCGAAAATTTTGGTTCCCCATTCTTGTTTGGTTATTGCTGTATTGGTTAGATCTATCCAAGTTACCAAAGTCTCTCAAGTTATTTCCATTTTTAATATTTGCTTGTTGGGCCAACCTCTCACTCCTCCTAACATCACTATCTGCGTTAGGTGTTGACTCATGTTGAGGTGCCAAGTCAGTTTGGGGTTGCTGCGCATTGGGGCTTACTCCCGGACAAGAATGAGTCTCAGTATCTAGCACAATGTCTTGTTCGTTCGGGGTCATATTGGAAGATCGAGGAGGGTGGGGGTAAGCTTTACCATCTCCATAGTCTTTTAAATCCCTATTAATTTTCTTTGTTTTGGTACCATTCATCTTTGACAGATGGTCATCTATGCTCAAAAAGCATCTGTCATATTCAAATTGGTACCTAGTAAAATTCATGTCAGCTTTAATCGAATTATCAAGTAATTCTAGTTCATTCAGTAAAATGTCCACCATTTCCTGGTAATGTATACAAAAAAGTTCTAGTAGTTCCAAGCCGTGTCTATCAAAGAGTGTTATAAGTGCATTATGGAAAGAAGTACCTTCAATTAATCCCGTAGGAAATTGCCAGTGCCTCAAACCTTTAGGAACTATCTTTAGTTTGATGCACTCATGAAAATAGGCAATTTCCAATTGCAGTTTATGGGTTTTAAACAGTTTGTTGTCAAATAAGTTCAATTTCTGGTTAATATCATTATTTACCTCTGGTGCTGCTCGTATAATGCCATTTGGTTGTGAGCTAGCAAACGTAAAAGTTTTATGCGCCCAAACAGCAAATGGTTCACGCTCCATAGACCTTTGGTTGCCTGCAGCTGCCCCAACACGAGCATTTACTGGTTCCCCTTGTGTTTTACTTCTGTTTGGATTGCCGTTAGTTGCAGAATTATTTATCGGACATATCTGTACAGTACCTCCTTCATTCAACCGGCTGCCTGTTGGTATACCGGATTGAGAAAGCCGGTTAACATCATCCATACGTTGAGAAAGTCGGTCGACTTTCTGTGTGAGCAATTCTATGAGGGCTGTAAGGTTTCCGTCACCCTCATTCTGATCCGAAGTGGATGTTGAAGCACTCACTGCGCTCGGTTCCATCAAAAAACTACCAAAAAAGTCCAAACTTCACAAACCAGCGGAAAGTGAACCAAACCACAGAAAAAATGCTCCGATTAACAAACCACTTTATTCACGATAATCCACTGTGTCAGGTGTCTCCCACGCCCTTCGAGCAATCAAATCCATCAACTCATCGAAGGGCGGAGTGACCCAGGAGGAAGAAGGGCGAGCACCGAATGCCTTCAGCAAGACTGACTCATCCTCAGAAGGGGGTAGGGCCTGCCAATCACCTCTCTGTTTCAGGATCTCCAGGATGTCAGAAAAGGAGACATCCTCCGAGGGTGATTTTCGGGACCCTTCTGACTCATCCAAGTCAGTGTCCGATGTTAAGGATTCTTGTGGAGAATCCAAGTGTCTCCTCTTACACAATCTTTTCCTCGGAACTTCCTCGAGGGGGGGCATCCGAGGAAGCCTCCGAAGAAGAAGGGGCTCCCTCTGGGAGCGGCTGAGACACTGGTGCTCGACGCTTTGAAGTAGCCGTGGGTGCAGAGGAGGATAGCGGGCCTTTATGGGAAGGAGAGGCTGTCTCTGCTGAAGTGGTTGTCTGAGTCGACAACACCTTCCTCATCAGGTCAAAGGCCCCCGGGTCCCGTGTCGAGGAATCCCTCGGTTCCGAAGAAAGCGGAGGGATCCCCGAGACGGGGACCAAGGGCATCGATCCCGAGGATGGAGCCGAATCGATCCGTGCCGAGGCACCGAGAGGGAGAGGCGGAACCGAAACATCGGTCCGACTCTCGGTCCCGGAACCAAGGATAGATCGTCGGCTCTGCGATTCCGGTAATGGATCCGTCGGAATCGAGGTGAACGGTGCCGACCGAGAGAAAGACGGCTCTGGCACCGAGAGCTCCACAATCATCAGATCAGCCTCTCCTGGCTCCGAAGGCTGAATAGGCCTCGGAGGAGGAACAGATGGAGATAAGGGAAGGCCTTCGAGTCCCGACACCAACTGGGAAGAGACTGAGATGAGTTTGGACAAGGCCATATTCTCCATTAACTTCTGCACCACACGGTCTACGTCGGAGTCGGAGAGGGGTCTAGAAGAACGCGTCGAAGGAATCGAAGACGGAGCCGACCTCAAAAGTACAGGAGGTGGAAGCTCCGTCACCGGTTCCAAGACTCGAGGCTCGGTGACAGACAGAAGTTCGACACTCGGCCCCGAGGTCTGTGGAACCGGTGAACGAACTTTAAACGAAGAGCTCGGAGCCGATAACATGGGCTCCGACGTCTTCAACTCCTTCGAGGATTTAGATGCCTGGTCCGATTTATCAAGAGCCTCTTGAAAGGCAGGCTTCAAAAGGCCTCTGTCCATGAGCTTCCTGTGCCTATCTGTCATGACCCTTCCACTGAAAGAATGACAAATGGAACAGTCTTCTTGCAGATGGAGAGGGCCAAGACAGTAGACGCAGGAGCTATGGTTATCTGTGACAGACATTTTCTGTCCACATTGGCACCGTTTGAAGCCTGACTTCGCTTTCTCAGACATTATCAAGTATATAAACAGTCAAATCCAGCAATGTTATATATCTAAATATATAAATCTATACAGTCCTGATAACAGACAATCACAGCCAAGAACACTAATGGTGGTACCACAAGTATATAGTGTTTAGTCAAATCCAGAATTTTAGTCAAATCCAGCAAAAATCGAAGTTAGTGGGTGGGGTAGGCCTCGAGGGAAACTAACTAACTATATATATACTAATATATATATAAGTATAAGGTTAAGAAAACCTCGACTCACTACACATACACACACACACTAAAGGTTTTAAATTGAAAATAGAAGAACTATCTAAAAATCCTAGAAAAAAGTAAATCTTATCTGCCAGTTGGTCTGAGCTCATCGAAAATGATGTGAACTTTGCAGCGGCAAACTAGATCTGAGGTAAAGGCAGAGGGAATTGTGGGAGACAGGTTGGTCTCGAGCTTCTTTTCGATGCAGAGCTTTGCCAAGCGGCCGACTCGGAGCCGAGGATCGGCTCCGAACCCATGTGTAAGAACAAACGGCGAGATTGAACACTCTCACATTGTTTGTTTCCCTGGCAAATAGTTGAAGATCGCAATCACTAATTAATATAATTAATATAATTATGAGGACTGCATTGGATAAATAGGATTAAGGGGATTGCATATATATTTATTACTGTACATTATTCCTATATATTCTTTTTTAAAGACAATTTTTATTATTTTTAACCTATTTACAATATATACACAGAAATAAAATTCAGCATCACATAGTCTTATACAATATTAAGAATACATTGAATCACCTAGTTAATCTTATACAATTAACACATTAAGAGTCATGCTATTTCAATAGCAACATTTCAGGGCTATCCCAACTGTTAAAGGTTTTAGTATGATTTATAGATCTTGTTCTGATCACTTCTTTTTCAGTTTTACATAATATTGCTGTTAAATGCAAACATTCTTTAAATGTAGAAACTGAAATTGAGTTCCAGTTTTTTGTAATAACTTTTCTAGCTTCCGCCAGGAACTTCAGTTTTTGTTGTTTGGCTTTTACAGATAAAGGAAGTGAAACATTCATTAGTATTATTGATCTAGTTAAAGAACAATTATCAGACTATAATCCCTTAAAAACATACTTATTTCTTCCAATAAACATTTGATTTTTCACAATCCATAAACATGTGTGCCCAATCAGCTTTTACATCTTTATTACATCTCCAACAGACTGAAGAAGTCATTTTACTAAACATAGTGATTTTATAGGGAGTAACAAACAATGTCCTTACACTCACCGCTGCAGTATTCATAACTTATGGGATTCCCTGTCGTGTAAGCCCATTGTCTGGCCAGTCTACCAAAGCCTACCATTGCTTTAAGGTACACTGAATGACACCTAAATGCTCCTCGCATAGCCTAGGGCATAAAGGTGACTTTCAGGCATAGCATCCTCAGAACTTGTTTGCCGCCAGTCTGAATGCTGTTTCTAACCCGTCAGTCTGTTTGTCTCCATCCGTTTTCTTCCATTTTTTCTGTATGTTTGTATTCCGGTGATTACTCTTGTTTTCTACAGTCCTCACAGTTGCAGATAAGTACCCATTTGGAGTTTTTGTTCTTTTTCTTAAATGTTTTGTGCTGTTTGGGGTTAATGTCATCCAGGAATATTAAATACCAGTGTGGGAGACAAATTTTCCATAAAGACCACCATGATAAGTGCCCTTTTTGCCTAGGAGATTCGCACGACCATACATCTTCTTTGATTTGTCAGGCATTCATCCCGAAAACCTTTTGCAGTAGGCTTTCTTTTCTTTCATTGTATCTTGAGAACCAGCATCATAATCTTCTTGCTAAAGATACTATGGATGGAATTTCTAGCCCCATGGATCAGCCATCAGGGAAGAAGAAGTGAAAAAGGTAAGACTGGAATCTTCCACTGCCCAGCCTCTGCTGGGTGTTTCTCCTGAGTTTGTTAAAAATCCTGAGGTTTGCCTGGTTGTGTTGTTGGATTTCTCTGCTGCATCCGGGTTGGAGGCTGGAGAGGATCTGGTGGGTAGCATGTCCAACAAAACTTTGCAGGCATCTGTTTCAGATGTTCAGGGGGAACCATAGCAGCTTGTTTCTCAGGGGTCAAGGGGGGGTTCTGCGGATGCTTCTTAGGGAAGAATTTCCTACTACGGTTGTGGAATGCCAAGCCTTCTCAGTTTTCTAGGGCAGACATTCCCTTAAAAAAGAAACAGAAAACTAAACATGTTTCTTCTGCTCCTAGAGATCCACAAGGTGAGTGCCAGGCCTCTACTCAGGGGTTATTTAATGCTTTATTGTCATTAAGTTCCTGCTCCTCCTTGGTCCTCTTCTCCACTTAAAAGGCCCAGGGAATTGAATTCTTCTGAGGAAGAGCTGGATTCTGATGAAGAATCCCTTACTTATTCTAACCAGATTCCTTCTCCTTTAGACCACAGGTCAGAGGAGGAGGAATCAAATAGTCCAGATACTCCTTCTGAGGAAATTTTCTTTGGGGGCATAATCTCTAGGAAGATGGAATTTTTTAAGTGGGATTGTGCCCAGTCCTCTGATATCCATAAGAGGTACTATGGGTTACTGCAGATGGAATCTCCTAAACCTGTTGCTATTCCTCCTGTTTTGGCTGCTTTACTGGAAGTTTTTCCAATGCCTCTAAAACCCATGATTCTCTGCCCCCTACTCTCAAGAAGTCTGATGGGTTTTATAGGGTGCCTGAGGATTGTTCCTTTTTGTTCAAATGTCCTGCTGCGGACCCCTCTGTGGTGTCTGTAGCCCCTGATAAGCTGTCTCAATTGCTTCCTTCATCCAAGTTACTACCGTCTGACAAGGACAGCAGAACCAGGGACAGGCTGGGCATGAAGCTTTATACTTCAGCTACCTTAGCTTTTAGGGCAATTAATTATCAGACCCAAATATCTAGGTATGTGTTGTCTCTTCTTTCTCAGGCTTGTCAGCTTTTTTTGATCTTCCAGACTCTGAGAGTAAATCTTCTGTGCTTTCCTTGCTAGGGACTTTCTCTCAAGTAGTTTATTATTCTATCAAATGTAGTTATGATGCAGCAGATGCCTCTTCTAGGGCTGCTGCTTTTGGTTCAGTAATGAGGAGGTATTGGTATTCTTGGCTTAGGCTTCAACTTTTACCTGATGATATTAAGGCTAAGTTGATGGATACTCCTCTGGATAATAAACTTTTGTTTGTGGGAAGCAGCTGTGGTTTATTTAAGACTCTTCTGGACAAGGGGAAGGCCTTACAGGAGCTTAAACATGTGTTTGTTTCTCCTGTGCCTACATTTCAGAGAAACTACCCTTTGATGCTAGCCTTTGCTCATAGGCAATCTCACCCTCCTGCTAAAGGTAAAAACGGTGGTAAACAGGCTCCTCCTGCAAAGGCCACTCGGACTGTAGGGATTCAAAAGGCTTCCTTTCCTGACAAACCAGGTGCTGTCTGACTATCCGCCTGTTCCCAGCCACATTCCTCTTTCTCTTCACTCTTCCTGTTTGGCTTCGAATCACCCAGGATTCTTGGGTTCTGTCAATCATTTGTCAGGGATACTTCATGGTGTGGATTTCCCATTCTCCTTTTATGGGTATTCTCAGCCTCCTCGGGAAAAACTTCCTTTCTTCCCAGAGGTTCTTCAAGATCTCTTGTCTCAGGGTACTATTCAAGAGGTGCCTGTGCCCCAAAGGGGGAAGGGGTTTTATTCAAGAATGCTTCTAGTGCCCAGAAAAGAGGGTACTTGGAGACCGATTCTAGACCTCTCTCATTTAAACACTTTTCTGAAGGTGCCTTCCTTTTGGATGTTGCCTCTCCAGACCCTGTCTCTGGATCTCAAGGATGCTTATCTCCATATTCCGATCAGGAAGTTTTTGCATTTCTCTGTTGCTTCCTGGCATTTTCAGTTCTGTGCTTTGCCCTTTGGCCTTTCTACTGCCCCAAGGGTGTTCATCAAATGCCTTTTTTGTTGGGCAGAGATTATTTTTATTTTCATTTTATATCTGAAAACTAATAGATAACATAATATTTTTAAGTTTTAACTTGTAACATGTTGTTACTTTAAGGCATTTTTTCTACAAGTGAGTGCATTGATGATGCAAACTATCATGTGATTATAGGGAGGGGTATTTAAACTTGGTGTTTGTGCTTTTGTAACAGATTCTGATGAAGTATTTTTATACAAAAGCACTCAATCTTGTCAATTTTGCTGTGTTTTATTAAACTACTGGAAGCTCTTCTTGGCCTGCATTTTTCATTCCTGGACTATTTTATTCTTACCATTTATTGAGTCATTCAATCCACTACTATCTAAAAAGTTTCAGAATTTTGCATCAACGTTATCATTAGTATTTCTAATTAACTTATATAACTTAGACACATTTCCTTTGTAGGCCAATTTGCCCTAGATGATACCATTCACATATTTATACAATGGAGGAATAGTGTTCTGTTCCTCTTCACTCATTATCTAGAAACTCATTTAATTTCTTACTGATGGATAATATTAACTAGTTAACAGATTCATCCAGCTTATAATCAATCTTTCATTAAGTATTCTGGGAACTTAGCTTTTCCTTTTTCAAAGCAATCAAACCATAATACTAATTCATTCCTTTTAGGGAATTCATTTTAACATTGTTCTAAGTTTCCTTAAATCTAGAGGTGTGTGCAATGGGAAAGCACAAAAATTTCCATATTGATAATAATGGAGTTTTAAAAAACATATCTCTTAACTATCTGAATTGATTTTGTATTTTGTCTGAAGATTGAAATGAATTTCCTTGTAAGGTAAATTTTATTACCGGGATGAAAGTATTGTTACATATTTCTAATTTATCATACTTGATAAGCTTAAAAGAATTTTGTAAATTCTGCTCTTGAATGGTTCTCCGTTGACTAGTGTAAGGTGAGTCTATCCAGAGTACAACAAAGTTAATATCTGCAGCAGAATAAGATTCTACATCTACAGTTAATACCACCATACTCCTATAATCTTACATGATTTCTAGAAGCAAATTTTGGCTTTTAAGGATACCGTAAGAATGAAGTTAACGTTTCCATAAATAAATAAAACTTATTTTAAAAAAAAAATATATATATATATATATATATATATATATATATATATATATATATATATATAAAATAAAGGAACAGCTACTAATCAAAACATGCTTTCTATGAGCCAGCAATGTACTTACTATCAAGTTGGCACAAATTAAGAGCTGAAAACTTCTCAGTTTCACTTGAGTGCAGTTCCTTTACTTCACAGCCATCTGATTGTAAGTGTTCAATAGTATCCAAATGTGTTGCATTTAAATCAGCATGTCTCCACCAATCAGGTGATGTATTGTCAGGCTCTGGGATGATACCCAGCTGCTTTGAAAGTCCAAGAAGGGGACAATACTGCTGAGTTTGTTGTGACACCTGAGGCTCTGCAAACAGAATTGTAATGTAGTTCTGAATAAGGCTCAGCCCTTTACAATTATTATTATTCATTATAGACATTTGTGGAAAAAAAACATGAATTCAGTTTAACCAAAGTTTTTCAAAGGGTCTTAAAAAATACTAAATATGAATTGAACAATATTACAACACAAAAGTACTGCATAAATGAGCAAGAATAAAACACAAGGGTGCAGCATTAGACACATCTAATATGATCCCCTTACATGATGAGATTCATAAAACACTTTATCACGTATTACATCCATAATAGATATACATTATTAAAGCATTTTGTATGTTTCTAAAATGGATTGCTTTATTTCTGAATCATAACATATTAGCTGTATTATATTCATGTTGGAAGAAGACAACATTCTAAATCCATCCATCCACAACCCCTTTTACTCTTTTGTGCATAGGGTCAGAGTGTCACATCAATAGTAACAATCATCTAGAACCAATGTTCACACTGCTGGGTAGCTAGCCCTGGCATGGTTGTTCTTCCATGCTACACACATGCACTCATACCTCTTGCCAGTTTAGAGGGTCCAATACACCTACTGCATGACTTCGGAATGTGGGAGGAAACCAGACCACCAGGAAAAACTCACAAGAACACATGGAGGTCATGCAGACTCCACACAGAAGACACCCCAGCTGAAAATCGAAAAGGAGACTCTCTTACTGTGAGGTAACAATACTACCCACTGCACCACTATCCCACCCCACATTTTTTTTAACATTTGTTAACCGGAAAGTCTGACTTGGAACAAAGCCAATTTTCAGCAGAAGCCCAGGAAGAAACACTCCAGGATGCATGTCTTTATAACACATGTTTACCATGTAACACATGTTTACCTGAATAGTACATTAGTACTTTATATGCCACTGCCTTCTGTGCATTTGCTGGCTGGTAACATTTTTGTAAAACTGAGGTTATTATACTTTACAGACTTACTCTAGCAACAGCTTTTTATCATTTTAATACCAGTAATTTCCCTTTCTTTATCTAGCAGCTCCACTTTTCTTTAGAAAAAGTCATATCATGAAAATGGGTAGCTAAGCAGAACAAAACAAAGCTAGTAGTAAAGGAACATTGACATTTGATGGCAAGAAACATTTTACTTATAGGTAGGTAATAGGTTAGCTGCTCTTGAGGGACATTTTAAGACTAGCCAATTCCCCTCAAAGGTGACAGTCAAACCCTGTACTTTGTGTCTGTGAGATGGTTTAGGACTTTTTTATTTTTATGAGTTAAAAGCAAAACAATGAACAAAAAACTGTACTGTCATAGAATGAAAAATGGACTCTCTACCATTGTGATTGGAAGAGCCTAAGTGATTACAGAAAGCCATGGAGACATAACTAAGAAAAGAAATAAATGAGAGCAGCTTAAGGTAGCTGCAAGAATTTTTTTTATAGAAATTATGGTAGAGGAATGGAACACCCTTTGCAAAGTGGAGGTGGGGTTAGAATCTGTGAATAATTTTAGAATTCATGACAGCGAAATAAGAATGGATAAGGAAAAAATGATGCATTTATTAAGTAGGATTTGCATCTAATTCGATAGGTATAACTGGTACATAAGTGAGCCAAGAGGCCCTAACCCGCCACCAAGAATTGGGCTAAATGGCAGACATTCATGCAGCACTGTTTGCCATTCATCCCAATACTGAATTAAAAGCTATAGGCAAGATGGTGTTTATGGGATGTTATACATTATGAGCACAGTACACAAAAGTTAAATTCTAATTGTTCTTCATCCATGTGTGTATGTCTCTGTCTTTGTGTGTGTGGGAGGTTGCAAAGTATTAAATGCACAGTAGTGCAACAGTGTGCATTCCACATTTATATATAGAGAAGAGAAGGGAATGGGGGAAGGCAGGAAGAGAAAGCAAGGTAGAAAGGAGGAGATAAAACAGTTTGCAAATTAGACACACACTCACACACACACACACACACACACACACACACACACACACACACACACACACACACACACACACACACAGAATAGCAAAAACGAACACGGGTGACTGTGCATACACCGGGATGAAGATGCATGGGCTGACTTGAGACAAACAAAGGGCACACAAATAATGAAAAGAAAGGGTTTAACAATGCATATGGTATGGGAGACAAGAGACAGAGAGCATTGTGAACAGCAGTGTGGTGCCAGTTACTCTGGTACAGACAGACATTCCTTTGTTCCAACACATTGTGATGGATCAGAGTGGCTGGTGTATTTCTTATACCATCCCCAATTGCCTTATGGTAGAGACAGGCCAAGACAAGCAAATTTGCTGAATTCTCCAGGATGCTTTCCATTTGAGCCATACGGTTGTCCACTGCTATCTCTATAACAACCTCCACTACCTGTTCAGCTGGGCTACATCAGGCAATGGTGTCATGCCATGTGAGAAGCAGAAACCCTGCAGCAAGGCACTTCCAGCTTCTTTGCTTCATTCTCCTCAGCATTAGTCTCAGCAGGTGCAGTCACAGTTGAAGTTCCTGCTAAGGAAGCCTGTCATCTGGATCTGCAGTCAGGAAACATAGTGGGAAGTTTGTCATAAGTAATTCTGTCTTGACAATGGACTAAATATATTTAAAACACAAGTCAGTGTTTATGTGTTGAATCCACCACAGCAGGTAACATGTCTCTCCTGCTTCTTGCAGTAGGCAACATGAGTAATGTCCTATTCTACTCATGTTGAAAGAGATAAAGTACAAGTGAGACCTGTGACAAGTCCAAAGCATGATGCCAGAACAACAGATGAAAGTCACAGTCTCACACATGTTCCATTAGCTTCTTGACAGACAGCAGACAAATGTGTGTTCCTCTGCATATAATTTAACTTATTTATATAGAAAATGATGCTATTATACACAGGGACACACCATGCAGTGTGCATGCATCATGACATGGTATAGCATAACCCCACCTCATAAACATATCCTTGCAGAAACCCATATAAAATGTAACTGGTATAGCTCATTACTGGCCATCACCATCTCCACTTGACATTAAATATCCATGCAGTAGCACATAAATATTTCCCAAGCTGACCTTGACTAACATCTACCAGTAGTAAGAACAGTCCCAAAAATAAAACAGGATAAAATATATTTACAGTGCTATCCACTTACAATATAATTTGAGGCAATGTTGCTTAACTTATGATTTTCACATGTGGAGATCATTGGGGTTGTGGCACTGCAGGTCACTGTAATGATGGCTGCACTGTTGTCCCACCTACAAATCTCTATGGCTGATGTCAACACCTCAGCCAGATCATACCAGACATTAACTTTCTTGAATACACTATTGCAGGGGTCCATTAGGTGTTTTCTCAAAGTGGGCATGAAGTAGACAGAGCATAATTTTGCAGTCCTTCATGCACCATGCAGGTGACTCTAGCAGAAGCTACCAAACTGATTTCTGTGCTGAGGGTAAAGCAACATGTAGATGCAAAGTAGCATGATGTGCATAATAGCAGAGGTCATTTGCACAAGATTGCACCTGGAGCACAGACAGCAAGGCGCATTTTATGATGCAGATACATGGCAACAAAATGCAGAAGTTTATACCCATTCATGCAACTTGACTTAACCAGCCTGCATATCATAAAAGAAGGTTTAAAACTGCATTATTTCAGAGGCACACCACCATTTTGTATGCTAGGTTACATAGATTTGGGAAGCTGTACTGTATTAGTACTAGGAGGAATAGCAGCACTTTCTGGATGTATGGACAGCACAGATGAGTGATACTTTACTTTGAAACGATGTGGTAAGCTGTTTCTCTTTGCCTTCCTGTATGCATCTTGTACTGACAACAATGTAGCCCATAATATCAGAAAGTTCTGTTGCTCTACATGCCTGTCACTAGTTATGGTAGAGGTACAGCCTATGCAATTTATATAACAGCCTATGGTGTTGAGTTATGTCAGTTGTAAGCCTTCAGACATGCATTTCCCACGGTAGTTGGGTAGGGCCAAGTCACAGGTATTTCCCAAGGTATCCACTAAAGTTGGAAGCAGAGAGGTATGCCTTACCTTATACATATCTGTTGTTCCTAAAATACTGAATGCATTCCCATATCTTTTATAACAAAGAAGTTATTTACTCACCATAGCAGTCTATCTGTGTTGTCCATTTTCATTCTTCCTCAACATGTGGGTTAAGATCTGACTCTTGGATCCCACTTGGCTGCTTTTTACGCTTGTGGCTACTGCAAATTCTCACTTTCTTCTCTTACTGTAGTCTGCCTCCATACCTCAGATCTTGTTTGCTGCTTTTTGTTGTTAAATGACAATGTAAGAAATAATAATTACATGAGAAACCACTATCTGGAGCTCAAAAGGAGGAATGTTGGTTCTCCCAGTATCTTCCCATTCTTCCACAAGTGATAAGGAAAGGTAGTGGGTTAGAGGGAGGGGAGTTGAGGAAGAATGAAAATGGACATCACAGATGGAACGTTATGGTGAGTACATAATGTCTTTATCTGATGTTGTCAATTTTCATTCATTCCTCAACATGTGGGATACAGCCCAGCTACCTGAATCCCAGGTGGACTCTAAGAAAGGATATTCTTGAGTATTGATGAGCCGAAGGCTTCTCTTCCCCTAGAAACCAGATCAAGTTTGTAATGAGCAATGAAAGTATGAGGATTAGCCCAAGTGGATGCAGCGGAAATATCATCCATTGAATATTTGGATATAAATACTGAAAAGGTTGCCATGGATATAGTTGAATGAGCTCTCAAGGGTTTTGGCAGGGATAAACCCAATTTGTTGTAGACAAAGGAAATGCAACCAGTTAGCCACTTAGCTAAAGTTATTTTGGTAACTGGCTTTCCCAATCTTGATTCAGAAAAGGAGATGAATAATTGATCTGATTTTCTGAATTTTTCAGTTCTATGCAGATAAAAATGTAATTGTCTGTGAACGTCCAACAAATGTAAAGCATATTCCTCTTTGTTGGACAAATCTGACAAAAAGACTAGAAGCTTGATAGATTGATTAATGTTGGATCCTGACACCACCTTAGGAAGAAATGATGGACTGGTTTGTAAGGACACCCCATCTTTATGAAAAATCAAATAACGAGGTTTAAAAGATAAGACTTGCAGTTCTGAAACTATCCTAGCTGATGTAATGGCTATCAAAAATATTGCTTTCCAAGTTAATAATTTTAATTCACATTTTGCAGCTGGATCAAATGTTGATTGAATCAGGGCTTGTAACACTAAATTAAAATCCCACAGTGGAGTATGATTCTTAAATGAAGGTATTAGTAAAAAGGTTCCTTTTATAAATTCCTTACAGAGTTGTGATGAAGCTAAGCTAGAATTATCAATTTGGACATGAAAATTAGAAATAACAGCTAACTGCACTTTAACCATTGATGAATTGGCCCCTTCATTAAACATAGAAGCCAAAAATTCAAGAACTGTGGATACTGGTGCTGAAAAGGGATCAATGTTTTTCTGTCGTGTCCATAAAACAAATCTTTTCCATTTACTTTTGTAAATCTTTCGAGTGGAACCTTTGTGGGGAGACAAAAGAATGTGATGGGTAGGGGAGGAGAGCCTAGGCTGTCTAGCTATCAATGGAATTGGAGAAACTGTGCGGTCAACTTTAGGCCCAAAATGCCCAAGTGAATTGTTTCTGTCAGGTGAGACAGAAGGTCTGGAATTGAGTCCAGGATCCAATGGGGTGAACTAGATGAGGTCAAAGGAAGGGGAACCAAATCTGGTGAGGCCAATAATGGGCAATGAGGATTACTGTGCTCTTCAATCGAGAAACTTTCTAAAGAAACTTGTGGATCAGAGGAGTTAGAGAGTAAACATGGAGGAGACCTGGGGGGCAATCATGGAACATCTCTTGGTGACTCCGCCCAATGGGGGGGATCAGAGCAAAAGACCTGCTGCACTTGTTGTTGAGGAGATATGGAAAGTGGTCGTACCATGGCTGGCCCCATTGATGGAATATCTTCTCTGCAATTTTCTTGATGAGAG
Source organism: Protopterus annectens (assembly GCF_019279795.1). NCBI lineage: Eukaryota > Metazoa > Chordata > Ceratodontiformes > Protopteridae > Protopterus > Protopterus annectens. The sequence continues at coordinate 759,106,293 of NC_056728.1, read as the reverse complement.
ACCACTCATGAGACAATAGGCTGGACCTGCTCAACTTGTCTGCTATCACACTGGATTTCCCCAGAATGTGCATTGCTATCAGAAATCAGTTAGATGAGATCACCCACCACTACACTCTCAGAGCTTCTCGACATAAGGGGTAAGAGCTAGTTCCTCCTTGCTTGTTGATGTACCAGACTACTGACATATTGTCGATCTGAACTGCAACAGTCCCTGAAGGGAGAGAGTCTTGGAAGGTTTGCTAGGAAAACTGCTGTCATTTTTAGGACATTCATATGCATGTTGACCTCTTCTAGGGACCAAGTGCCTTGGACTGTCTTTCCCAAGGAGTGTTGCTGCACCCATACTGGGATGTGTCCATGGTCACTATGGCCTTGGGATGAAGAAGTATGAAAGGTCGGCCCTGTAAATTCTGTTCTGAGCAAATCCACCACCTGTGGTACCTTTTTCATGCCTGAGTTATTTTGATCAGAGAGGACAAAGCTGTTAGAGGATGGACCACTGAGTCGCCAGGGTCCACTGAAGAATTCACATACAGTATCTTACGAAAGGAACCAGAATTCCAGCAGCACATATCTACCCTAAAGCCTATAGAATCAGTTGGGCTGACAGTAAGGAACTTTGAATTATCTTTTGGACCTGAAATTGAATCGTTTATACCTTTGGCATGGGACATGAGGCTGTCACAGATATCATCTTGAAAAAAGGCTCCTATGAATTCTAGCACTTGAGTTCATTCTTGTTGAGATTTGTTGAGACTGATTATAATGCCTAAGTGAAAGCACAATTGAAGTACATAATCTCTGACTTTAATCAGTAGATGACTTGTCGGAGTGGTGATGAGCTAGTTGTCCAGATAAGGAAACACTCAGAATCCATGCAGTTTCAAGTGAGTTACTACTACTGCCATGTATTTGTTAAACACCCTGGGGGCTGTGGTGAGGCCAAAGGGCAATGCTCTGAATTGCTAATGACTGCCTCCCAGCCGGAAGTGTAGGTATCTCCTGGATCACCTGTTCATTTTTATGTGATAGTACGCAAAGATCTATTGAGCACATCCAGTCATCCTTGTGCAGGAAAGTCAAAATCGACTGAACAGTGACCATCCAGAGCTTTATATACTGAACTGATTTGTTCAGATTGCTGAGATCCAAAATTGGTCTCCAGTCCCCTGTTTTCTTTGGCACAAAAAGAATCTTGAGTAAGTTCTGGATTCTTTCTCTTCCGAGGGGACCTCTTGGATGACTCTTTTTTTCTAGCAGCTTTTTTATTTCTAGAGCAGCTACTTTCTTCTGACTGGGTAGAATATTAGGAATTCTGTTTACTGTTGAAGGAGGGGATAGGGGAAAGGGAATTATATAACCTCTGGAAATAATCCTCAGCACCCACGTAGCTTCTGTAATATCTAGCCAGGCTCTCTGGTGCAGGGATAGATGACCCCCTACTGCCTCCAGAGGTGGACAATCTAGCCTCCTTTTAGGAGCACTGATAGGGTCTGTCAGAGAAGGAATCTCTGGAGCTCTGGTTCTGCAGGGCCTCCTCTGCTGTCTGGGTGGTGTCTTCCATTAGAATTTTTACCTTCTGCCTGTGGGGGAACTATCTCCACGCAGATCATGGAATGAACTTTTGGACTTTCTGAACCATATTTTTTGACCGCCTCATTGATTCCTAGAGAAGGTTCTTTGAGGAGTCGAAAAATGTATACCCACTGCAGACAGGGTCTTACCATCTTGCTCACACCTGGAAAGTGTCTTTAGCTTTAGGGCCAAACAGGGAACATCTGCTTAAAGGCGTATTGACAAAGGAGAACTTGAAAGGCTTCACAAAATCACATACGTGCATCCAGGCATGTCTCCTAATAGAAATGCCTGAACCCACCACCCTTGAGGTACCTTCAGCTGCGTGTGAAATGAGGCTCATGGATGAATTTGCAGTGGACTGTGAGGTAGCCAACTGTGATGCAACAGAAGTCTGTGCCTCAGCATTTATTGCTCCTGAGACTGATTTGGAGAGTTCTTTAATCAAATCCCTCTGAAGTCTGGTGAAGTATGCCAAATAGTTCAGCAATCTAAGTGCACAAGTCACTGAAGCATAAACATGCTTCCCAAATCTGTCCATCACCCTAGGCTCCCTGTTAGGGGATTAACAGAGGAACTATGCTCAGTGAGTTCTTTCTCTGTTGTTGCTGCTATGACAATGGCATCTACTGGTACTCCTTTAAAGTCAGTCAGTAATGCATAATGATATTCTATTAACTTGTTCTGGTAATTCATGCAATACTTAAACACCATCGCTGATGTAAAACATATTCATACCTGGTAGGGCAGAAAGTAGAATGCAAAGTGTTTTATTTGCCTATTGCCTACTACTACCCTTAAGATTTTTTGTTAATGCTGTAAAGTGACTTTAACTGGTGTTTCTGTGTGAATGCATATTTTCAGAGTTATTGTTAAATTGGGGAACATTTTCACAATTATTTGAATGCTGGTATCCCACAATTCCATTTGAGTGGGCAGAGTTATATTATTATTATACATGCAGATTTTATGCTGATTAGTGTCCAGATTTTTGGCCAGTTGTACCTACTTTTCATGGGCCTTTATCCAGATTTTTGATGTCTTCTGGTTGAGAGGTATGCTAAGATTCCTGCTTTGGGTACTGTAACACTAAGTATGACTGAGTTGGGAGACAAGTATTGGTAAGGATATTAACCATTGTCCCTGTAGCTATTTCACTTTGGAGATGTTCTGTTATGGATTATTTGAAACCTTGTAGTGTATCTTGGTCTTATTTTAGGAGTTAGGCTGTTCAGTAGAGCAAGGCCCAATATATAGAATGCATGGTCTCCAACTGTTGTTTTGAAAAGGATTCTTACTCAGTAAGATCACATTTACTTGACTGCCTCTCAGATTTGCAGATTTTGTTTTCAGCAATTTATGATCTATGGGTATTGTGGGAAGAGTGAAACACTAGTAATGGTACCCTATATTCAAGTTTTGGGAGAAGAATATTTTTGGCACGTGAGATACTGGCCGCAGGTGAGAGGATGTTTCTAGCATTACTTCAGTTGTCTTAGAACGTTATTAACTATATTGTCATATGAATGTTAAATGTTAGGAAAGGGTCCACAATAAGGCTATTCTGTTGCAGTGGGAATAGTATTGTTATAATTATCTGTTACTATGCACAAATGTAATTGCTTCAATTTATGTGGGGTAGACAACAGCATAACATTAGTCTTTCTTTTTGTGGTAGATGAGAATGTTGTTTCTCTCAGCCCATATACAGACAGAAGAGAAGGATTGTTGGAGCTGGTTTTGTAGGATAGTGGGGGATTTGTGGAACTTTAATATTTGTACGTCATCAACATATATTGCTAAATGAAATGTGAACAGTTCATCTGTTATGTTGTTAATAACTAAGGAGAAAAGCAGGGCCCTAAGACTGACCATTGTGGAATTCTTGTGGAAACTAAACCCTCTGATGAAAGTTGATTTTTGAAAAGGACTTGGAAAGTTCTATTTTCTAGATAGCTTTGGAACCACTTTATGGCAGAAGTTACAAAGCTGAATTTTTGTAGTTTGCTTATGGCTATACTATGGTTCACAGTTTCAAATGCTTTAGCCATATCTACAAATATGCCAGTTGTAATGAGGCCATTGTTGATATTACTGTAGATTGCATCTGTTACAGAGAGAAGGGCCATAGTGGTACTGAATGCCTTTCTGAAGTCATGTTGTTTATCATAGAGAAGACCATAGTTATTGATATATGTAATTATTTATTCATAAAGGATCTTCTCAAGTATTTTGGCTAGGGTACACAGGTTGGAGCTTGGGCTATAACCTTTCAGTATTTTGGGTTATGGACCTTAGGAAGAGGAACAATGTTGGTGTGTTTTAGTACTGGTGGAACAATACCAGAAGTTAGTGATACGTCAAAAATTAAAGTAGGAGGTTTAGAAACTTTGTCTGCTGCTCTTCTGAGAAAAGTAGAGTGAAGTGAATTTATGTTTGTGTTCTAAAAGGAATTTAGTTTCCTTTATTAAGATTTTTTAAAAGTAGAAAGTAGTCGCAAAGTCTGCTAAAATATATAAGCCTGAAGGTGTATTGCTTAATGACGAGAAAGCGTTCATGGGGGGTGTAGGAAGGGGTGATGGCACTGATGGATGAGCTAAGGAAGTCTTTATATGCATTAGCTAAGTCATTAATTGAATTATTGTTATTTGTGGAGACAGGTGGGATAGAAATCTGCCTGTGTCTTTATCTCCCTTCAGAAATGTTTTGGATTTTTGGTGGCCTTCATTTGGTTTTCCTTTAAGTATAGTGCCTCAGTAAAGTTGGTTGCTATTCTGGTCTGTTTTCTAATGTAGAGATAAGGTTGGTACAGCTGGTCATTGAGCATTTTGTTTGCAACTTATCTGTGATTTACTCCTGTTTGTAATGAGGTTCTTAAATTAATTTGTGATCCATGGGCATTTTTTATCCTCTAATGACGAAGATCCACTGGGTGATAACAAAGCGAGAGTCTTGAATTATAATAAGATTTTGAAGAAATTATGTTAATTTCCACAAATAACAAGGAAAATACTATGTCATCTTGAAGAAACACAGCTTAACACAGACACACACTGCAGACACTATTTTAAACCAAGATGGATTCCAAGCTGACTCCATTTTGAAAAGAAAAAATACTTTTTTATTGTCAATCCCCATCTGATGCTATGAATCATCACACATTATTTCCATCATGAATATGGTAATACCAACAATAATTCATATGAAGAAGTAGCAGTTGTAACAGTTGGTAAAAAAGAGTCATCTGTTACACATTACTTCTAATTAGGCTTTATACGTACATGTCTATTTTACATCCCTAATGTTGAAGGTTTTATTCAATACAAGTTCATCCTGCACTCCTGGGATATTAAGATTATAACAAGAGAATAGAATTGCTTTGTAACTGTCTTTGAAATCATTATCATAAATCTTTGCAAAGCTTGCTAACATTTCTGCTTGATTGTCAAGTTCCATCCCTACAGTGTTTAATGCTATCACCTCTCATGTTTCAACTGTTCGTACATTTGTAAATTTACACTAGTTTTAGATGCTCTCGGTCTAACAATCAATATTTTGACAACTAAGTCTAAGAATAATACAAAAGTAATGAAAGAAATTAACATGAAGAATTTGAAAATGTTTTTTTCCTCAGGCAGAGAACAAATAGCTAACCATACCCAGATATGACATCATCACCCGAGTCCATATGTACAAGTGTCATAAATGCAGCATTTTCCAAATCCAAGATGCACCAATATGGACACCAGAATTTTTAACAGTATCAGTTTCTCTCTTGTGATGGACATTTCTAATTTTCCTTTTTGATAGTTCCTTGACATGCCTAAGTAATGGGACAACATACCCGACATAGTAGTTTCCTGCCTAATTGGCTGGATGGCAGAGGTATGCATGCTTCCCACATACTTAGTAATAGTCTTGCAGTATCACCAAACCTTCTTATCCTGTCCCCCATGCATACATTCTTTAGATAGCATTGCAGGAAGTTAACCTCATTTTGAAAGTATGAGTACTTTTACAGCATTCATAACTTCTAGAAGTTGTTATTAATCACAAAGATACAAACCAGATATAACCATTCACATGGTACTGGGTAACATTACTATCAATCAGTGATTTGCCTATTTTTCTCCAACTTTTATTTTCATGAACATGAAAGGACACTAATGAAGTTCCAAAATAATAAGTAGGAGGAATATTGGAGAAGACCCAGTAGTTTGATAAGCCGGTAATATTTGCATAGACAAGAGCAGCTATAAAGGTAATTCAATTTACGATGACAGTCTATTGAGCTTTATTTATATTTATAATACAAAAATGTAGCGTATTAACAGTATCTGATGAGGAATAGGAAGTGCAGACGGAGGGTGAGTATTATTGAGATGGCAGTGAATACAACAAATACACAGTAACACTGAGGTATGTATAGTACAGGAGTCGCTAAAAAACTGCATTTTCACCTTCAATGATGGGTTTAATTTTTTTCTGAAGAGTGTCTGCTTCTGGTTCTGTAACATGATAACTCCCATGAGTGGCACTTAGTCGCTGCATTCATTTGCCGAATCTTGGGCTGGTGTTATGTTACTGGTCCCACTGTGTGATGATATCAAAAATAGCACTCAGTGTCTGAGTTCCTCCTAAGCTGGTGGTGAATTGAGCTTTGTCTCTGGTCTTGCTGGTGATTCCAGTGGCATCTACTATTGACAGAAAGGGCTAATATGAGGATCATCCAGGTGTGGCTGATGTTGTTGCAGGATCTGATGGCTATGCTCCACCTTTATGTATTTTTCTGTTGCAGGAAAGAAAGTTCAAAGTTGTTGATTCCTCACATGAATGGCTGTGGCTATTGTAAATAGTACTACAAAAGGCCCTTTTCACCTGAGCTGATGGGGCTATTTTCTGCAAAATTAACCTAGTTACTTGACGATATCATGAAAAAAGGTGAGGTTAACTTGCTGCTTGGCAAAGGCAACTTGCAAATGAAATTTCTGCAGAACTGAAACAATTAGAATTTCATGGGGGTAATATGGTATAGAAGCACTGAATATACTACAAATACTAAATAAAATTATAGGTAAAACAAACTGGCATTTAAGGCCTGTCTTTTCACAAAGTTTTGCTAACCTATTTTTAATTGTCTGTTTCATGTGTTCTGCCACCCCAGCTGTATGAGGTCTAGCAGGAGAGTAATGCTGAATAGTCATATTAAAGATTTTACATAACTGCTGGATTACCTGGCTAGCAAAATGTATATCTTTGTCAGATTGCACACAACATAGTGCATCAAACCTAGGAATCAGTTCTTTAAAAAAAAAGTTTTTTTTTTTTTAAACTGTTATTTGGAGTATGGGTAGACTTCTATCCAGCCTAAAAACACATCAGATTCAATAAAGTCTACACAGTCTGTCACAACGCACACATGGTAGCACACTGTTTTGGATTCAATAAGCAGCTCTGCACAGTGGGTACAGCCGCGCAGAGCTGCACAAACAAAGTAAACACTCTGGCATGCAAATTACAGCATAAGCAGCTGAATTGTATGCTAATTAACCAATACAAGATGGAGCAGCTATTCAACAAGGTATAAAGCAATGGTGTAGACTCAGTGCTGGTCTTCCCTGTGAATTCTAAAACCTATTGGGATACAGCCACGGAAAGGAGTCTACACAGAAACAATGTTAGGGGCTGCTATTACCTTAATTCATGTGTATGTGCAATAGGCTGATGTCTGTGCTGCTGCTAGTAGACTAGGGCCAAGAAGGAGAAGACTTTTCAGACCCTGGGTAACTTATCACAATCTACATGACATGGAAATTGTAGAGCACTACAGGGTGGATAGACACACTACAGGAACTCTGCAACCTCTGTTGTCCTCAACTCAGAGTCAGGGCAAACTGAGGCGAACCCATCCCAGTGGAGACAAAGGTATGTGTAGCACTTAGAATTGTAGCTACAGATATCTTTCAGAGACCAAAAGGGGACATGCTGGGGGTGTCACAGACATCAGCATCCAGGATCCTCCATCAATTCCTGAGTGTTATGCTCCAACATGCTAGTGACCACATATATTTTCACAGTACTCCTGAGGATAGGGCCAGAAATATGCAAGAGTTCTACCCTGTAGCACACTACCCTGAAGTACTGGGTGCAATAGATTGCACACATAGAAATCAAGGCACCACCTGGGGAACAAGGAAGGCTCTACATCAATAGAAAGGGCTACCACTCTATTAACTGCCAAGTCATGTGTAATGCCAAGAAAATCATCCTGAATGTGTGTGCTGGCACCTAGGCAGTTACCACGACTCATATCTGGCACACCTCACAACTGTATCAAATGTTCTCTGGGGGGATATCTCACAGGATCATTTACTGAGGGATGCAGTTATGCACTGGAACTATGACTGATGACACCCATCAGAAATGCACACACACTTGCTGAAGAACACCATAATGAGGCACATACTCAAACCTGAAATACCATAGAGCCTGTGTTTGGGCTGCTGAAGTCACTGTTCCATTGTCTAGATCCATCTGGGGAAGCCCTGCAGTACAATCCACGTACGTGTACTGAAATATTCACAGCATGTGCCATGCCACACAACATCATCCTGAGAAAGCAACTTTAGTAGGATCAACAAGGGGGAAGGACACACATCCCACCACAAATGGCAAGGTCACCAGAGCCAAATGTAGGTGAAGAGTCAAAGGGGGAACCAGCAGCTGCTGTGGGTGTAGGCAGACATAGGCGTGCTCAATATGCCCTCGCACTGGCTAAGAGACAATGCATAAAACTCTCGCTCACCACCTAGGGGCCTAAAACCTTCCTCCTACGCACATGCATATAGTAACATTGATGCCAGGCAATGCTCACAGCCTTTACCTACTCATGTAATGGCTGTGTACTGCAAGCATCAGACAGAGTCAGCCCTGAACTTAAACCATTGCAACTGCTGGATTTACAAGTATGAGTTGAACCTGGAGTGTATTGTGTAATAATATGAATGACTGGCATATCCTTCCATGTTGTTACTTTGTACTGTAAGTAAGTAAAAGGTTGGTGGTTTGTGCAGACATGACCTTAACTTGTGACAACAGAGACTTATTTGACTTATATGTATCCATTATTAAGTAGTAGGCCTCAGGCATCAAAGATTCACACAGGCATCCCTCTCAAAAGTAGTGATGGTCACCTCATGCCCTCAGTTTAGCACCATACGTTTGTAATGGAAAATCATTAAAGACAGAGATTAGAAAGTAATGATACACATTTCAGTTTCAGACTTCACAACCCTCACAAGATCATTAACAATAATGATGGAAAAAAGTTTGATGGTATCAACTGTCCTAACTTTCTAAGACCAATAAACAATCAAAGACACAATTACCAATTCAACATCACAAATGCAGATATACTAAGCACTACATCAGCTATGCACCCTGAGCACCAGACACAGAGCTTCTGTATCCCTGAATCCAAAAGACAGAAAACAGGAATATGGCAGTTATTATCACTTGCACAGGGTGTTTTGTGTGTGTGTGTGTGGGGGGGGGGGGGGGGCTCAGGAAGCCTAGGCTGACACAAAAGTCTGGTGAGTATGTGTGAGTAAGAAAGAGAAGCAGGCAGAAATTTGGATAAAGTAATAAATGGCCACTGAGACAAAATGTGTTTTAAGCTTCACAGCTGAATTATGTAACTGTTGTATGTGTGTCTGTATGGTTTCTTCAAGTGAAATTGGTGTGTGAGTTTCTGCAAGAACACAGCTGAGATCTAAGCTAGCTCTATGTCTTCGTATGTAAGACAGCCATGCATAGTAGAGGTGGCAGTTCATTGTTGTCATACCTGACCATTAGAACTGGCTCTGCCAGGGGTTGCACTGGCATATCCACACCCACAGCCAGATGCACTGCTACTAACTGAATGTGACTGATGTCTGTTGGATGAGCTCTCCTCACAAAGATGCCCAGGAGCATGACCCCATGGCCTGCCATGTCTGGGTGTGGACAGCTCAACCACTGACAGAGCAGTGGAAGTACTGCGACTGTGGGAGCATAATCGGGCATGGCCATGCTGGCTAACAGCAGATGATGTGGCTGACCTGTGCCTACAAGGATGGCATCCCCCACCCAGCAGACGTTCCATGACAGACACTGCCTGTTCCAACATGTCATCCATTGAACTGGCAATACGGTGGAGTCAGTCACATATGTCAGCCTGTGCCACATCTACAACCCTAAGGATTTCTCTGGAGCACCTACTGGAACATGCCTGTGCCTCCATGATGGCCTTAAATATATACTGAGTGGCAGGGGAAGAGTCACCTGGATCAGGTGGAGGATGGACAGCAAGCCTCTTCAAGCATCCCGAACAACCCTCCTGTGTGGCACCTCATCAACACTTTGGCTACTGCCAGAGTCAACAGGCACTGAAGCCACAGTAATTGGAATTTCAGGGGATGGCTGTATATTAACCAAAGTGTCAGATTCAACCTCTACTCCCCCTGACTGTGCCTCTGTTTGGCCACCATCATCATTACAGTCTGCTGATATTCTAACATCAGGTGGTAGAAGTCCTACACTTCCACTGTCAGGATTACCTGTGATAATAAGCAACAAACACTGGAAAAAATTAATACCTGTACTACTATAGTCCAATATATGCTAAAACACTAACAGTGGTGCCACTATTATAGACAGTACAGCAATACACAATACAGTCCTGACATCAACATCACACACTAAAATATTTCCTTTGAACTGCTCATCAGTACTGACATAAAAATGTTTTACTTACCTTGTGTAGATGATGGTATGCTCCCTATGCCAGATGGTCCTGGAAGAAGTTAAGCAAAAGGTAAGGACAACATCATCTCAATTAACAGTAACACAGGGGGTAAAACATTTTGCCCTTTATATGTCCATTAACTATACTTTCAACAAGAACTTGGATGACAAGCCCATCCTAAGCCCCATGTGTAATCAATCAGAATGTGTTGCTAACTGTAGCAATCTTCAGTTCTCCCCAACCAATTTCTTGATAAACAGGACTAATGTACTGATATAAATATTTTACTATACAACAGTATTTAACAATTGACATACAAACGCCTACCTGGAAGCTCGTTCTGGGGCATACTTGCTGTCCCTGAAACAGTAGCACCAATGTCAAGGACATGTTGTTTTGCACTTTCCTAGGAGATGTCACGATCCCTGACAGTGGACAGGAGCTCTTCATTTGCTGTTAGTGGTGGCTCTGTAGCAGGCACCCTTGGTACCATCCGATCACAGGCCACTGCAGCTGCTCTCCTCCATGCAGATGAGATCATGTCAGTGGCCTCATGGTGCACCTGATCATATGTCCTGCTGTGTCCACCTGCTGAATTCACATCTGCAACTATCTGCTACCAAATTTGCATTCTGTCTGACATATCTTCACATCCCCTCTCAAGGAGAAAGGCACCATGTCGCCTTAAAGCTTCCACAATTACCTGATTCTTAGGGTCACTGAAGGGTGGTTTTTGGGAATTAAGAAGACTGGGTACCATAGTCCTAGGCATCCTAAAAGACAACAGAAGGATAATACACATACGTATCACATGACTATAAAATAACTGTTCCCAGATAAAACAGAAAAAAATAGCATTTCAGTATTACCCACTGGAGAAATATAAAACAGTCCAGAAATTTCAAATATGATCATGCTGGATGCAAAAAAAGGAGAGTAACAATAACATCATATCCTTGTTTGTGCATAACAGAAATTCAGCTTTGCTCCTCCACCTCCAAAAAAATAGGCAAATGACACATTTTGCTAACAAACCATCATTGAAATGATAAAAGTACTATCAAATGAAATGTCCCTGAAACATGTGTACAGATTTAACTCAGAACATTCCATTTAAAGGTATTGCCAATTATGTAAGCCTGTAAAATGCCCTGACAAACATGCCCATTCATTAGTACAATTCTAACTAATGCATATAGATAAAAGTGTAGCATTTGCTAATCAAAATATGTTTATAAATAATAAACAGATTTTTATTAATGACATTTCAGCATATGCAGTATATAGCTGAAAAATGCAAGCATACCTTCTCAAGTTCTGTAATCTTCTATGTAGATATATCCCAAAATAATAGCCTCTTTTTCTCCACATAAATAAGTCTCCTCACCTTCAGGTTCCCTAGCTACACAGTTTTCTTTTTATAGAGTAGATTCAGGACTTTCAGCATGGTGAAGATGCAAATCAGGAGTGAACTCATTAGAATTGCTGAATCCCAAATACTTGGCTCAGTGCATGAGATATAACCGTAGTGCAGGCACTCCATCACTGTTTTTAATGGAGTGCAACTGTGACTGATTACTGGTAGGAAGAAGGAAAACACAACAGCAATGTCCTACATTCAGTGGGTGTGTCAGGTTAGATTTACAAAGCATTAGAAGTGATTTTGCCAGTTTTGGAAATGTAAGTAAGCAGCACCCAATTCACAGGTCCTATTCTTTAACATCCAACCTCCCCTTCATTTGTTGGCAACTGTATATTATATTATTGTCATTTAATATCCTTACACATTTTAAGGACAATAATATAGAATGGCTTACAGACTGCATGCCTGAGATTACTGGTCAGATAAAACAAGAATGACTAACAACACAGAGGCAAGACAGAGCTGCATATTTGTAAGTAATACTCATATAATATATATATTATATATTATATTATTGTCATTTAATATCCTTACACATTTTAAGGACAATGATATAGAATGGCTTACAGACTGCATGCCTGAGATTACTGGTCAGATAAAACAAGAATGACCAACAAACACAGAAGCAAGACAGAGCTGCATATTTGTAAATAATACTCATAAATGGTTGTACGATCACTCAGGGCACTACCTCTAAAATTAATACATGTACAAATAACTGTTAAATGGTTTCATAGTACTGTAGATAATGTTTCAGTTGGTTGTATGCAGAATAATTTCAATTTCCTGCTTTTTTTCTTTTTCATTTTGACCAGTTTGCATGGTACCTGGCTTAGTGTAAACAAGGGAAATGGAGGCCTTCGGATCTGATCAAGGTTGGGCTAGCCTCAAATCTGACTGGTTTATCGTATCTGTCCGCTGAGCCTGTTAAGCCATCGGATCCGACTGGGTTGTTGGATCCAATTATTTTGGAGTAACCTGCCATCCCTTTCACCTTAAAACAGAGGTCCAAGTCTGCTCCATGACATCAGATCCATTCCTGGAGCCTAGCAGGAGGTCAGGGAGGTCTCCCTTCAAGTTTACCCATTCTTCTTTCTCCTCAAGATCTTCCAGGAGTCTTTTGCCCTCAGACATGGACAGGAAGATGATGAGTTTTCATAAGGCCCAGGTAGACTTGGGGCTCCTGGCTTCCTGCCCATCTGGCCAGAGGAACCTCTCCGCTCAGCTTCTCGTTCTCCTCATCCAACCGTGGTAAGTTTGGATTCTAGGGACCAGGAAGTCTGCGGCCAGATTCTGGCGAGGCCAAGTATTCCCCTTTCTTGTTCCCCCCAGGGTCCCTGGCTTATTTTGTTCCTCCACCCTCAGAGATGGGTGAGCCCTGTACCAGAATGGTCAATGCTGGCTCCATGGGGGGGGGTCTGGTACCATTTTTTTCAGACCAATCCCATTCCTATCAGCTCTTTGGCTTTAATCGGCTTTCGATAGCTCTGGGCTGATATCATCCAGGGGTGATCCGGACGGTTATCCATGAAGACATGGATAACATCAGATCAATACATTGTTACAATTTTTGCTTTCCATCATGCAACTTCACTTAGTGGCATTGTGTGTTGGTTAGCAAGGTTCCCCCAACATCTACAGACAGGAATCAGACAGCCAATAACTGAAACTGGATGCATTCAGTTAATTCTGTTGGACACCTCACAAACATGCTAAGTGACATTGCATGGTGGTTAATACACAGAACTTCAGCTTGACTAAGAAATTATGAAAATGTCATGTAACTAGTCCTGTGTTGGTAGGTGTAAGTGTAGGGCTGGAATGCAGAGGGTCCTGGGTTCTAGTACAGGGTGTGCAATCTATTTTTACTGTTGTGACAGTGCAGTTTATAGCAATGAACTGAAAAATACACAAGTGTTATTTCAACATACTTGTGGCAACAGTAAGTGTAGGACTGCCATACACATGGTCCTGGATTTTAATGCAGGATATTTCAGATATTTTTACTGTTGTTTCACTTCCCATTGTTTTCACTCTCACTTATAACACTTTAGATAATGGAGCAGATAACAATTATATGTATAAGGGATATGGCACCCTTATTATGTTTTCAGATATATATGACTGTGGGTATACTGTCTACTATTGGTATGTAAATATAATTCTGCTATCTGGACTTGCATGAACTTCACCTTTACAAAACACACATACACAACTGGATCTATATACAAGAACCTTGTCAGGTCACACACATACATGTGTAACACCTCAAAATGTCAAACATATTTATGAATGATTCCAGACTACATCTGAGCAACACTTCTTCTGTGGCAAAGATGGAAGATCAATGCTGTAGAAGAAAGTATTTTGTCCCTTATGCCTAGGTCAAACTAAACTCACCTAACAGTTACCTTCCAACTTTCAATACATATTTCCAAGCTACATCACCAGACACCCTTCATACTAAGGTCAAGTGTAAGATTAGCCTTCCAGTTTCAAGTATTTATTCCTCCCTACTTGGCATTGCTGCGCTCTGTTTAAAATTGCACAAATGCATTTGGCATTGTTACTTGAGATTGCGCACTGCCAGTAAACATAATAACTGGAATTGGTGGGAAAGCATCAGTTGCCATTGCTCTAGTTCGGGTGATAGATATGTCTGGTGTTAGAGGGGAAGGTGCCCAGTTTAGGGCACAGAGGTGGGGTGTCCAGGATATTTATTGGATTCCTGGTAAAGTGCCACAGCCAAACGCTTCTGTAGGGGGACTGTTCTGACTCCCAGTACAAGACTAAGCCATGGAATAGATTGGCTCAGGCTGTATCCAGGGTTACTGGAATCCCATGGACTGGACAGCAGTGTAGGCATCACTAAATACTACAAAGCACAGTGAAGTAGGCCAGCCCAAGTGGATCAGCCTGCTCTTGCTCCACCAGCTCCAGCACCGATGCCGAGCGCATCTAGGACCCACCTGGCAGCACTGCCTCTGCTGCCCCTGCACTACCTTCCCCCTCAGGTAGTATGGTCCCAGCAGCTGGTGTAGCAATACCCTCCAGGAGCAGTGGCAGAGGTGGGGATTTCATCACTCACCAGGAGATGCCCTGGTTGGTGCATAGGGTTGTGCACTCCACCACTGGTGTATGCCTATGCTGGATGGAGAGGCTGCTCTCCCTCATGGTATGTAGGTGAAGAAGACATCAAACACTCCAGCCACCAGCAGAGTAAGGGGACAGTGATGACGGTCCAGTGGGTGAGGAACTGATTCTCACTGTCTCCATGTTTGATGGGCATAAGCCTATGTCGTCCCCTCCCTCACCCAGTCATGGTGTCCCCCAATATTTCATGTCCCTCATCATCCCTGTCTCTTGTCTTGTTTGTCTTGTTTGTTTGTTTGCATTTGCTTCCTCACCTACCCTATTTACCTGACTCAGACATACCTATGTCCCTTACCCAACATTCCTTTCTTACTGAATTAAAAAAATGGGCACCTGTCTCATAAAAAATATATTGTCCCATACAAAGCTCTCCATTTCACACATGTGTCTTCTTGACACACTTGACTTATTCCAGTTGACAATACAACATGATTATATTGTCACCCCTCTCTCTGGACGTGACGGTCCAAATTCAGCTAATATTATGCATATATTATCAGTTTTTATGTTGAAGAAATGGATAGCTATGGTTCTTTCATATGTCCCTCATGCTTATTCATGTATTGCTTTCCATTTGTTCTTCTCCTTGCTTGCTCCACATTTCACCACTTTCTTATCTACACCATTTTAACACCTATAATCTGGACAAAAAATAAAATCATACATAACACACACAAGTACCAGAAAAAAACAATGAATCCCTTCACTTTTTGGCCTCTATGTTTATGCGGAGTTTGGCATTACACACCATTGCCAAGTGGCACTAAGTGACTCTACAATGATGTAGTTACCCCTGTGCAATGCCGCTTAACCTCATTGCGTAACATCAACACACATGCAACCATATAAGCTAAATGTACTATAAACAATAATGTCATTGCATTATCACTGTTTATTTACAAGTATTACACCTGGATTCAAACCCAGTATTATCTGGGTTCAAAAAGAAATGTATCAATGAATTTACACCTGCTGGCACAGATTCAGCTAAGCAGCAGATGTGTTTCATACAATCAGTTCTAACTCTCACTTTTAGCAATGTGCCTCACATTTGTATGCTGCTTAACTATGCGCAAACAGGGAAAGTAATGGAAATGTGTATCTTGCATGCATAAACACTTTGCCAACCATCATGCAAACCTGCTGCCTGCTGCTGCACTATGTAAAGTAAAGATTAACATGTATTAGTGGTTTTTACTGCCCATTTACTCTTTATGCCATGAAATTACATGTGGAAACATAACAAACTGAAGACCCTATCTAACAATATGTCACATAAATACAATACAGCCATGTGTTGCCTCCCCCATGTACTTTAACCATGGTGTCTTAGTAATGTTTCCACAAAAATATCAACTACAATATATAAATTAATATCAAATGTTGTGTGGTATGCAATGCACGTCAATCTGGTAACATGCAGAATTAGAAATATTGTGACAGTTGAGCATGCCTAGACATCTATCAGCTGACCCTGGGAATTATCGACCCATAAGCCTAACCAGCCTCATCTAGAAGGCTAAGAAAATGATTGTATTTATTTTTTTTTTATTTTTACTTTTACATTTTTTTACTGGGAAAGTCTGACTGGGCCAGGAGCCCATTTTTAGAAGAGGTCCAGGGAGAAAAGCTCCACTATACAAATTTACAGTTACAGTAATAGTTGCTATGAAACAAGGTGAAAGATAGATGTGCAGTGCAGTAGTTAATATATTCAAAGTGACAGTACAATAAAAGGTAGTATGAAGGACATGAGTGTAGCATCTAGGGAGACAGTATTAAGAGTGACAACAAACAGGGTGTATTTCTACTGTACAATAAACATATCACATCAACAATATATTTAGCAACATCACAGTATTATATATAAGCAAATCAGGAGCTATAGGTAGTTGGTAGAAAAAGGCTTAGAGTACTGCAAAAGAAAGTAAAGCAAGGTAATAGACATAAAGGAGAGTAATAGTATGGTCAGCCTGGAGTTATGCAGGAACAAAGCCAGGTGTTGGTTAGATGTTTCCTGAGCTGTTTAAATTTGGATGTGTAAGCAGTATTTAGTATGTGTTGAGGGATAGAATTCTAGGCTTTGGATATTTTGTTGGAGAACAGTGGATCCTCAAAATTTTTGTTAGACTTAGTGACTTTTAGTAGGAGTTTGTCAGAAGATCTTAGGGTTCTGCTGTTAGAGTTAGGCTGTACTAGGTTTTTGAGTGCAGGGCAATTATCTGGTTGGTGGATGTTGGAATGGGCAATAGTTAATTGGTTGAATGATAGAAGATTAGGTAGTTTGAGCCATTTCAGTTGGCGGAGAGAGAAGCAGTGGTGTGATCTGTAAGGATGGTTAGTTGCAAATCTGGCGATTTTATTATAACAGGATTCTATTTTGTTTTTAAGTCTGTTTTTCTGAGATTAGTGAAAATGGGTGAGGCATATAGAAGGATGTACAGTAGATGCGTCCTGGCTATAGACTGTCTGGTGGTGTTGGTTAGCTATGACTTGACTCTGTAAAGGGAGCCAAGTTTAAAGTGGATCTTTTTAATGGTTAGAGCTAAGTGTTTGTCACATTTTAGACAGTTGTTAATTGAATTGTGACCCCAAGGAGTTTGGTGTGAGCGATGGGTTCAATTTTGGTGTTATTGGAAAAATGGATGATAAAGGGGGTGGGTAAGCAGGAGTTTTGTTACTTGAGAAGAGAATTAGCTTTGTTTTATTTGGGTAAAGTATAAGTTGATGATCAGAAAGGTAGTTTTTGATGTCTAAGAGGGATTTTGGGTTAGTTCAAGGAGTTCAGGAATGGAGAGAGCAGAACATATGAGGGAGGAGTCATCCGCATATTGTATGATGATGGCCTGATGGGTGACAGTGCAGAGTTTGTTAGTAAAGATAGAGAAGAGCAATGGTCCAGAAATTAAGCCTTGTGGGACCCCAAATAAAATGGGTAATACAGTAGAGAGTTCATTCTGCCACTTGACTGCTTGGTGGTGGTCAGATAGGTAGCTATGAAACCAAGACAGGGCTAGATAGGTAAGGTGCAAGGAAGCTAGTTCATTGAGTACTTTTTGATGGGAAACATTGTTGAATGTCTTAGCCATATTAAGGAAAAGAGATGAGACTAGTTGGCCATTGTTTCTGAGCTGGCTGATCGTATTGGTAAAACTTACACGAGCAGTTGTGGTACTGTGTTTGGGTCTAAATCCATTGTGGGAATTAGATAGAAGGTTATTATTTAGTATATAGCTGAGAAGATGCGAGTGTATGCATTTTTCAAGAATTATGGCTAGGGGAGGGAGTATACCAATTGGTCTGCAGTTTGAGAATTCTGTTGAGGAGCTACCTTTGTGCAAAGGGATGATATAAGCAATTTTCCAGAGTTTGGGGATGTATTGCTCAGAGATGGAGAGGTTGATTAGGATAGAGATAGGGTAAGATATGACATCTGCTGCTAATCTAAGAATTCATTAGGGAGTAGGTCAGCAGCTAGGGATGTGGGCTTTAGTTTGTTTAGTAGTTTTTTTAATTTTGTTAGTCTGCATTGGTCTGATTGTAAAATAATTGAAGTTTGTTTCTGATGCTGTAGGAATAGATGGGGGAGTATTGCTGTCATTTTTCACTAGTGATAGGATGGAAGTGATGCAGTGTGAGTTAAATTGGGAGGCTATGCTATCTGTGGCATTTGTGGTGGTGGGGGCTGGAGTTGTGGAATTACCAGGTTTTAGGAGTTGTTGAATGACTCCCCATAACTTTTGAGGAATGTTTTTGGTGTTTTTGCTGGATAGTGGTATAATATAACTTTTTGTCATTCTTAATCTGTTTTAAGCTAGGTTTCTTATTTTTCGATAGGCAAGAAAGAAAGTTTGGTTTTTGGTCTCTTGATATTGGGATCAGGTTTTGCCTTTCTCTTTGAGGAGCTGTTTGGTATCCTTAGTTAGTCATGGTATATGTTTGGATTTAATGCGGATTTTTCTGAGTGGTGTTAGACTGTTTAGGATTTTGAGAAATATATTACTGAAGTACTGAACAATGGAATCTAAGTGGAGTGGTTTGAGTGGAGTCTAGTCACATTGTAGGAGGGACTTAAAGATATCGGGGAGAAATTTTTTTGTTGCGATGATGTCTTTTGGAAGGTGTACCCAGTGTCCAAGCAGATAGGTGGACAGATGATCGCTAAGGCTGTCTGGAAGGCAGCCAGAGCGGTGACAGAGGGTGGGCCTATTTGTTAGAGTGCAGTCTAGGACTGACTGCTTGCTACTATGTTTGTCAGTTCTGATTGGGGATTGTATTATTTGAGTGAAACCATGGAGGTTAATAAAGTTGGAGGGGTTGTCTGATGAATAGGAGAAACAGTCCAAGTTGAAGTCTCCCATTACTATGGTTTCTCCTGATTAAATGTAGAGGCAGACCAGCAGAGAAGGTTTTCTATTAATGGTAGGTTGTTACCTGGGAGAGGATGTAAATGGCTATAATTATAATGTGTTTATTGGAGGTCAGTTGGCAGCTGGAGATTAATATTTTAGAATTCCAGAGTTTGGTGGGGGGGGGGGGTTATGGTCTAGGCATTCCAGTTTGAGTGTATCTTTGAATAATATGGCAATGCTGCCATCACGCTTGTGTCACCTGTCAAGTATGTGGATATTGTAACCTTGTGTTAGGATTTCACTATCATTTGTGTAGGGGTTTTAGCCAAGTTTCTGTTAAGACTGCTCTATCTGGAGAGTATAGGAGTACAATTATTATGGACCTTATTCACAGAGACATAGATGACATTCAACGCACTTGACCCATTTTTGGTTTTGTCAAGAAAAGATTTTGCTTATTAAACCTAGTGTAATTCTTTGATAATGTCCTAAAAGCCTTGGATGAGGGATAACAGGACATACGCCCTATGTTTATTTAGCCAAGGCCTTTGACACAATCCCCCATTCAGGTATCATAGAGAAAATTTCCCATCTGGGGGTTAACCCAAACATTACTATATGGATAGCCAACTGGCTCACTGACAGAATGCCCACCATCAAAGTTGGGGAGTCCACCTCCACCAGTAGACCACTTACTAGTGGAATACCACAAGGATCTGTGCTAGGCCCTCACCTGTTTGTAAACTATTTCTCTGAAGTCCAGACTAAGATAGGTTGTTTGTGGCTTACCAAGTATGCAGATGACTGTCAACTGGGTGCAGTCATATAGAGGCCCCCATCAATGTTAACATATTACAGAAAGGGCTGACACAGACAAATGATTGTTGCCAAACTCATGGACTGAAAATTGAAGCAAAAAAATGGTTCATCATCCCCTTTGGCAAACAAGTACCCTGCTAATTATGATATACATAGCACCCCTCTAAGCTCAGACTCAGTGGTACGAGACTTGGGAATACATGTTGATAGAAATATAAACTTCAATCACTATGTCCATTGTGCACCTCATAAATAAGGGCATTACATCCAAGACCAGGGAGGTCATAGCTCCACTGTACTCAACCCTTATCAGACTCCTAATTGAGTACAATGCTCCCTTCTGTATATACCTCACCGTCCACCTGCAGCAACTGGAGAAAACAAAGAGGTCTCTGACCAGGAGAATTCAGGGCCTCCAAATATGACATACATGGAAAGACTGAAAAACCTGTAATCGTACTCAATATCATACAGGCTGCTGAGAGGTGACTTATGCCTGGCCTACAGAACAGTTTCAGACCCTGCCTTACTGGAAATGCTGGGCATCCTCAAATCAAATAGGACAGGAATAACATGCACCGGGGATCTCAATCTAGTCTGTGACAAACAGAACATGCTCGAGAGACAGATATATCTCCCAGTGACTGCCACTCCTCTGTAATAGGCTCCCACTGCATGTGAAGCAGTGCTCCTTTAATGACCCTATTCAAGCGCAACCTTGACAACTGGATGGGTGATTGTAAATCCACCCCAGGGGTGGCACCTATCTCTCTCATGGACAGAGACAGTTGGTGCTGATCACAAAATTGCTCAGCTAACAATGACCATCTAACTATGCTCAATAATACTTGGGTTTTTACATGGCTAGGGTTTTAAAGGCCCTAGGGCTATTAGCCTAGTAACCTCCTATGAACCTATGAAGCTATGAACCTATGCAGGTCTCCCATCATCTTCTGTCCTACAGCCAGTGCTGATGTCATCCACTATAAGTTGTCCTGCTGCCTTGTAAAAGTCAGACTTGTGTTGTGGCACTTGCATAAATTACTGAGCTATGTAGTCTGTGTACTTAGATAGGTAGTGGGTTCTGTTCTCCCTGCAGTCAACTGTTTGCGTGTCTAGCCAGAAGAACATAAGTGTGTATCCTACAGTTACCACTTCAATCCAATGAACTGACAGCATTTTGACGCCTGCAAGCATTTTGACACTTGCACATGCCTACATATACATTTCATGCAGGTCTCCTAACATCTTCTCTCCAAAATGCACTACTGATTTCATCCATTATAAGTTGTCCTGCAGCCTTGTAAAAGTCAGACTTGAGCTGTAGCACTTGCCTTAAATACATAGTTCTGTAGTCTATGTAATCAGATAAGTAGGGGTTTTATTCTCACTGCAGTTAACTGGTGTTTGTGTGTTTGTGCATTTGCTTGACATTACAAATAGCTTTTTATACCAGCATGAGGAACTATTATTACCATATTCTAATCACCAGATACTGCTGGTGTAATCAGCCATAAAGTGTTGCCTGAGACACTCCAAGTCAGACGTGCACTGTGGCACTTGCCTTAAATACAGAGTTCTGTAGTCTGTGTGCTTAGATAGGTAGGGGTTCTATTTCCACTGCAGTTAACTGGGGTGTGTATGTTTGTGCACCTACATGACAATACAGGGAGTCTTTTACACCAGGGTGTGGGACACTGCTATTACCATATTCTCCTCAGCAGTCATTAGCTATATCTGATTTGTGGATGTGCACTATTCCCACCAGGACAGGGTCAGAGACTGGCCTGGAGGCCAGGCAGAAGTCATCTCATCCTATACGATACATATTTCAGTGACATGGCATTCAGTCTATCCACATGCATCATGTTATGGTTTGTAAGCCCTGTGTTTTATTGGTGAGAAACCTCTGTGGCCTCTCCTGCTGCTGCATGTGTCTGTTTAGGTACATGAAAATGAGAGCATTCTGATGTGATTTGAGTACAGTGCTGTAATATAATTCTCAGATTTGAATATGATGGCATGACTTATGATGTGCATAACATAGGCTTTTAATACCAATGACACTTGGTGGTCTAAGTTCAGATCACTATACGTGTATTCCCAGTGCTTGCATCACTAGGTTTCAGCGTAGCGGGACTATTGCCAATGCTGCAATTAGCAGGGAATTCCACTTTGCAGAAGGACAAAATAAAGACACATTTTTGCATTTATGTGTAGACCATGTGGCTTTGTCACCAATCATTTATCTGTGTTAACCCCTACTGTAGTATGTTAGCATCATAGGTGGACTCAATGATTGCACCCAGTATGCAAGAATTAGCAAACTTGGGAAGCCAAAGGCCTTATACTTTAGCCTGAACTTCGAGAAATAGATTCCAAACAGTAAAGCACCAAGCACAGATCCCTGGGCTACGCCAGTTGTGGCAGCTCTATTGGTACAGGTTGATTCACCCACTTTCACCGTGTGTTCTGTTAGTAAGCCAAATGGTTACTCATCTAGTGATGTATAGTTTAATCCCCAGCTAGGAGAGTTTCTTAATGATACCTGTGTGGGGATTATGTTTAAGCCCTAGGCCAGATCAGGATAGCCACTATCTTGCCTTTATCTAGGCCTATCAGACAGAATCAATGGGCTGTGACAACATCACAGATCACCTATCACATGAATCATCACATACACCTTCCTGACATGGTTGAATACACACCTCAATGCACCCTACACACAGACTATGTTCCTGTAGAAGGGTGTATGTACATCAACATGCATACATCTGAGTTGGGGTGGGACAGCACCCGATGCATGCATGTATAGACACATTCTGACTCTCCTCATCTGTGAGGTAGACCAACATGTCATCATGGACCTTTTCTAAATGGACACTAGCAATATTCCGGCTGTGTGCAACAGGCCTGTGTGAGTTGTTAATGCTACATCATGTCTGTTGCATCTGTTAGATGTCCTCAGAGAGGTCATTGAGAGCATGCATGATGGCAGCACTATCATACTTTTGAACTTGACAACGCCAAGGCATTTGACAAAAATATGCACTGAGGTATTCACTCAACACTGTCAGATGTGGCTATAAACACCTATATCACCAAATGTGGAGACCACTGTATCGCATAGGTGCCATCTATATATGTTGAAAGGTGTGAAGTGAATTATATTTCTGGTCTGGTGATCATGTCTGCACATCAGGGCTGTCTGCTAGACCCTTTCCTGTCCATTATTTAAATGACAGACATCACAGATAACATATGCATCCTGTGTCCAAACAGCTGTCTGAAGGACTACAGATTGTGGGTTATCATTGACTCCAGCTGTGATATTAGTATAATATAGACAGTATCAACACATACCAAAGACTGCTGCCACAGCCATGACAAGACTTGCAATGACACAAAAACATGTGGGGATTTGGTATCTTAGGAAAACAAACACACAACCTAAGTATAATGTAGACATCACACCCTATAATCAGACTAATAGGTATGTGACCTGTGTCCTGGGGTAGATGGTAAGTGGAATATCTGCTAGCATGTGGTCACAGTGCTGAGTATTCCTTGTATGTAACAAAACTACTGAGTATGTGAAGGACATCCACATCACAGACCATAATACCTCCATAGTTCACAGCCTTCATCACACCAATAACTGAGTACAATATACCCTTCTTCATGTACCTCCTTACACATCTTTCAGTGATGTGTAACTGAAGTGTACCACCTTTGCCACAGTGAGATGTGGCATGAACACTACTGTCTGATGGTGCAGAACCCCCACCAAGTTATTACACCAGATGCATGTATGCTATCTGATCTGGTGATGCACACAGGACATACATAGCTGTTTGACAACATTAATGGCATGGATACAATTCATAACAGTGTGGATTATGCTCTCTCTCTATATATATATATATATATATATAAATAAATAAATATATATATATATATATATATATATATATATATATATATATATATATATAAATATATACACACACACATATATATGCCATGCACACCAGTTAACTAGCCTGTATTAATCATAATGTCACGTACAGGTATAGCAATGTCCCTCTAACATCTCTAGTAGATGTTACAGTGCCACAATGGTGTGTGTGATTACCCTCATAGAATGCGGCCATGTCATAATAGTTGTACAAGTGTGTTTGTGCAGAATCATCTCTGATCACTCTAAATCACATATGTTACGTCAGAGACAAGGGATTACTGGTGGTATTATTCTGATATTGTCCATGATGTCTTCCATTGACATGCCCTCATCTGCTGTACATTAGGTTGTTTCACCTGTCCTCTTTCCCTATGTTCATTCCTACAATTCATCTGTGTGCCCTTATTCAATATACACACTTCCCTTGAGTGCTTATTTTACATGGCAGTCCATGTACCCTTATAGATCATTTACACAGCTTCAGTACAGAATGCCAGGAATGTGATTTCACAATACTCTGCACTGTATGCACTGTTCTGTACTGTGTTTGGACCAGATACATAACTATCATACCTCTCAACTGTTCAGATTTTCTCAGAATGCCCAGATTGTTGTCTTATATCTTTTGGTTTGTTCCTTATAAAATTTGTGGTTTTCTGCCATATCACTGGGATGATCTCAATTATATACAGTTGAGATTCAGATGTCAAATCCTTTAGAAAATGAATCTTAACACAAACATTTCTAAGGTTAAAAGAGCAAATATGTAAAATCTGTCCCTATTTCTGGGTCATCGTCCCCCCATTTTGTTGGGCTTTGTCAGATGCACTAAGTGATTGAGAGCTATGAGAACTATTATCCGTTAAGTCCTGGTGATCATTATGGCACACTGGGCAAACCTACTAACCTACTGTGCTCTGAGTTAAATAGGATTGCTATTTGTGTTGGCTTACATAGTTTCCTGGCCAGTAACACTGTACCTGCACATTACAAAATGGTCCACAAGGTTTGGTAATGAGTTGACTGGGGAATGAAACACATCTAGACACATTGCACTGATCACCTATATCACAACAATTTACAGAGTACTAAATGAATCTGGAAACATAATGGGTAGTTTATTGTGGCATTTTTGCCAAATGGGAGGGCAAATGGTAAACCCAAACCACTGAGATAAAAAAAAAGAAAGTGGGGCTACTGGCTGACCATCTGGATGGTGCCAAAGTGAGTCAGCTAAATGGCAGTGGGTAATAAGCAGATGTCTGGATTCAGAAAGAAGAGTACATTTAATCGCCCTCTATACCCTATGCAAGTTAATTTTGAAGCATTGGTGGAACAGGAGACTAGGTAGTATGTTAACAAAAAAAACAAAGAAGGTTTCTAATCTCAGTCAAGCTGAAAGGAGAATTTTATCGGAGATACGTAAAAACAAAGATATCCATATTATAAAACCTGTTTTCTAAAATGCCTAATGGTTTGTCATTTTTTTTTTCAAACTGCCACTATACATCTATAAAAGAGGTTTTAATATTAAAAATCTCGTTGAAAAAGGGACCAATGATAAAGTATTCATTGACAATCATATTCTAAAAGGCACATACAAATGTGGTATGTGCCATCAGTGTACACATATGGTACATTGTGGAGAATTATTTCTTTGCAGTATAGGGGAAACTTTCAGGGGGAACAGGTATTTCAATTGTTCCGCTAACAGAGTTGTGTATTTAGCTTTTTGATATGCGGGTGCCTAGAGTGTACAAATATATGTATGAGGTCAGGTAAAAGACTTAAAGCAATGCCCTCTATACACATTTAGTTAGTTGTGCTCAGAGTAGATTTTTATTTTGGGTATTCGAAAAAGTAGATTCTAACCCCCATAGGGGCAATGGGAGGCATTATTAGGATATCAGGAACTGGTTTGGCAGTTGCAACTTAATGCCAATGTTCCTCCCTAGCTCCGGTTCTGAAAATGAGAGCAGTAAAGCTGTAAGAGTAACTCAAGGGATGATGCTGTTGTGATTTACTGTGTTTTTAATTTTGTAATAGGGTTCTCATTTGATAATTTTTTAGGAGAATGGACTTTTCTAGAAAATATGCAAGGTTATATATTTATATATTATTGCAAAATTTAATATAGAATACTTGACTATTTTGGACAAGGCAGGATTTTTAAACTGTATTTTTTAACTCATATGTGGTAAATTGTATCCAATACAATACAAAACAGCGGTCTGTCACTTTAAGATTTTAAGCAGGAAAGTGACAGGAAGTGATGTAAAAACTCTGCTTTAATGAATTACTTTGAATTATGTATAAATGCTGGTTTTAGAAGTGTATCTGTTACTCCAAAGAAGTCTTATTTTAAGGTGAAAGCTCTTAGTGCCTGTAATAAAATGTTGGTTTACTTTTTCCTCTGAGTCTTCTGTGACGTTTTTGGGTACCATAGAAGAGACATTTCTTTGTGGTAACTAAGTCACCATGACAAGGAGCTTTGTGAAAGTCCTACTGCTGAGAGTTGACAGAGTAGTTGCTGGAGAGAGACAGTATCAAATGCCTTTGAAAAGTCTAAGAACATGGTGGACACAAGCAGACCATTGTTTCTATGTTAGTTTTTTACAATGTAGTAGAGCAGTAGTGGTTCTGTGCTGGGGCCTAAAAATCATTTTGTGGTTCTGAGAGCAGGTTATTTGAGGTTAGGTATTGCATCAGCTGTATAGGAATGCATTTCTTTAATATTTTGGAGATGGGGAGAGAATCGCTATTGGTCTGTAGTTACTAAACTCTGTAGATGTGCTTCCTTTGTGCAGTGGTATGATGAAGGAAATTTTCCACAGTGATGAGACATATCTTTCTGCTATGGACCTATTAATTATTATGGACACAGGGAAGACTAATACGTCTGTGACCATTTTTAGGTAGTTTGATGATTGTTGGTCTACAGCTATGGAGGTAGCTTTTAGTTTAAGGAGCAACTTCATTATGAGTGAGGTGGGTACTGGACTAAAACTGAAGAGCTATGGGTGTTTTTGATTGGATAGGGGTAGACAGACGATGTGGCTGTATTAGTGTCTAATATAGATAATACTGATTGAATAAAGTAGGAATTAAACTATGGCGGGATAGAGTCTGTAGTTTTGTATTTTGGAGAGAGTGCAGTGGTCATGCCAGGGTGCAGCAGTTTATTTAGTGATGACCAACAATGTTTTGGGTTGTTTTGATGTTTGTCCTGCAGGTTGGTATAGTATGTTTGCTTGCCCTGTTTGACATGGAGTTTTGTAAGGTTTCTAAGATGTCTAAATGAAAGGTATTTTGAGTTCTAATTTTATACC
Organism: Protopterus annectens; assembly: GCF_019279795.1. Taxonomy (NCBI): domain Eukaryota; kingdom Metazoa; phylum Chordata; order Ceratodontiformes; family Protopteridae; genus Protopterus; species Protopterus annectens. The sequence goes on along the minus strand of NC_056728.1, from coordinate 759,078,894 downwards.
ACTTTTTCCAGGCTTTATCCCTTTTTATCATGTTTTTTTGTTTCTTGTCAGTCATGGTGCAGGGTTGGACTTTACTCTTTTATTATCTACTGGTGCTAGATTATTTAAGGTCTGTAAGAATATGTTATTAACATGTTCTACAGCAGTATCTAGTGGCATTGTTCTAAGTACATTCCAGTTATATTGTTTTAGTGTTTCATTGAAAATATCTTTGCTGAAATTGGTTGTATTTTGTATTTGATTATAAACAATATGCTTATCTAGGTTAAGGTGAATTCCAATGGCATATGTTGGAATGTGATCACTTATGTCATCCGAGAGGCAACCTACTTTTGACAATTTGTCTGGTTTATTCATAAGAATCCAGTCTAATGCTGAGTGTATCCTTAAAGTTTTATTGATTCTAGGGGGTGTGGTTATTATTGTTTGAAGTTATACAAGTTTATGGATCCATTGGGGTAGTGGAATTCATGAGTTGACAGTCTACATTTAAGTCTAAAAGCATTATAGTTTCATGGTTAATTTGTTGGGATATCCAATACAGGATGTTTTCAGCAGTATCAATGTTAATCCCTGGTGGTATATAAATTGCTATTAAACATATGGTTTTCCTATTTTTGATTTTTAGGAGTGTTTTTAAATGTCCAGAATTATTACATTTGGGCATTTTCCGTGAAGGTGATACTTGCATACTTGTTTTGTCAGTCATGTCTGGGTATATTATATCCTGGGGGAGAGGTGTTTAATCTCATTATCATTTATTTATTTTTAACCATATTTCAGTAGTTATGACTACATCAGGATAGTATGGGGCAAGGTAGGCATGTAATTCATGGATTTTATTGAACATATTTCTTAAGTTCATATTTAGTAAGGTGATTGTGGGTTCTGTTTTTTGTTGAGAAGTATTATGTGACTGGTTTATTTTGAGGTTGGAAGTGATGTTTTTTTATGAACAATGGGATCTGGGTTAGGGTGAATATCTCTGCTAATTTTCTGAAGTGATATTTTACAGAGAGAAGGGATATATTTTGGTCTTGGTTTGGTATTTGATCATAAATTTGGATACTTAGTTTTAAGATATTTATATATGCATAAATCAGATGTGGTTTATTTGTAGAGATAGGATACTATGGAGAAAGACCAAATGGGTTGATTTTGATATTCTTTGTAAGGATTGGGTGAAGTCTTATGTACTTGAAGAAGGTGCTTTTGATAAGTGGTGATGAAGGCTAATAGAGTTAGGAAGAAGAGTAGAATAATCTGAGTAAGGGGCATCTTATTTAACTTGAGTTTTATCTTTCCTACAAATTAGGAATAGAAAATGTTAGGAGGGTACTGGGTTGGTTGTACAGATGTAATGCAAGAGTTATAGGGGCAACAAGAAGGACAGTTTGAGAGCAAGTCTTGGGTGGTAAACTGGAATGGGTGTCACTATTGTGAGTAAAAAAGTTCAGTTACAGATTTGCTGTTTTGAACTGTTTGTAAGTTTCTTGGAGGCCATTGCTTGCTTGGGCTAAAGGGAAGTCTCTGTGTTCATCAGTGGCAGAGGTAAACACTGAACAGCCTGCCTGCCCACCCCTGTGGGAGTGGTTACTGCCTAGAAACTGTAGTTTTATTGGCCATTTTGGGTCAATTCCAAACTCCTTGATCCCCCTCTCTTTAAACCCAATTGCCTCATGATTTTGGCGTCTTTTCAGACTTGTTGGCTGTTGGTGAAGCACGCACCAAGAGGAGAAAACGCAGAGAGAAGAAAGGAGCCACTTTTGAGATTTTAAGTATTTTTCTTCAGATTATTTGTTAAAATTTCTGCTTTGCCGCCTACTGTTTAGCATTTTCCAGCTTGCTAAACTTGATATCTGTATTAGGAACTGTATTTAGAACACATCTAGAGCCTGTTTACTGCATTTCCTGTGTTGCACTTATTTTAAAATCGTTTTTTTCTTAAAACTTGCATTTTAACTCTCTCTGGCCTAGTACTCAAGTGTGGGGTCATTTATTGCACTGTTCTAACTTGTTGCTACTTGTGTACCTCTGCTATCTTTAAACAAAACAAACAAAAAAAATCTTGCTTTTTTCCCACTTTCTGATATTTAAAAAAGTTCAGTTACAGATTTGCTGTTCTGAACTGTTTGTAAGTTTCTTGGAGGCCATTGCTTGCTTGGGCTAAAGGGAAGTCTCTGTGTTCATCAGTGGAAGAGGTAAACACTGAACAGCCTGCCTGCCCCTGTGGGAGTGGTTACTGCCTAGAAACTGTAGTTATATTGGCCATTTTGGGTCAATTCCAAACTCCTTGATCCCCCTCTCTTAAAACCCGATTGCCTCGTCGTTTTGGCGTCTTTTCAGACTTGTTGGCTGTTGGTGAAGCACCCACCAAGAGGAGAAAATGCTGAGAGAAGAAAGGAGCCACTTTTGAGATTTTAAGTTTTTTTCTTCAGATTATTTGTTAAGATTTCTGCTTTGCCGCCTACTTTTTAGTGTTTTCCAGCTTGCTAAACTTGATATCTGTATTAGGAACTGTATTTAGAACACATCTAGAGCCTGTTTACTGCATTTCCTGTGTTGCACTTATTTTAAAATCGTTTTTTTTTTTCTTAGAACTTGCATTTTAACTGTCTCTGGCCTAGCACTCAAGTGTGGGGTCATTTATTGCACTGTTCTAACTTGTTGCTACTTGTGTATCTCTGCTATCTTTAAACAAAACAAACAAAAAAAATCTTGCTTTTTTCCCACTTTCTGATATTTAAAAAAGTTCAGTTACAGATTTGCTGTTCTGAACTGTTTGTAAGTTTCTTGGAGGCCATTGCTTGCTTGGGCTAAAGGGAAGTCTCTGTGTTCATCAGTGGCAGAGGTAAACACTGAACAGCCTGCCTGCCCCTGTGGGAGTGGTTACTGCCTAGAAACTGTAGTTTTATTGGCCATTTTGGGTCAATTCCAAACTCCTTGATCCCCCTCTCTTAAAACCCGATTGCCTCATGATTTTGGCATCTTTTCAGACTTGTTGGCTGTTGGTGAAGCACCCACCAAGAGGAGAAAATGCTGAGAGAAGAAAGGAGCCACTTTTGAGATTTTAAGTTTTTTCTTCAGATTATTTGTTAAGATTTCTGCTTTGCCGCCTACTTTTTAGCATTTTCCAGCTTGCAAAACTTGATATCTGTATTAGGAACTGTATTTAGAACACATCTAGAGCCTGTTTACTGCATTTCCTGTGTTGCACTTATTTTAAAATCGTTTTTTTCTTAAAATTTGCATTTTAACTGTCTCTGGCCAAGCACTCAAGTGTGGGGTCATTTATTGCACTGTTCTAGCTTGTTCCTACTTGTGTATCTCTGCTATCTTTAAACAAAACAAAAAAAAAATCTTGCTTTTTTCCCACTTTCTGATATTTAAAAAGTTCAGTTACAGATTTGCTGTTCTGAACTGTTTGTAAGTTTCTTGGAGGCCATTGCTTGCTTGGGCTAAAGGGAAGCCTCTGTGTTCATCAGTGGCAGAGGTAAACACTGAACAGCCTGCCTGCCCCTGTGGGAGTGGTTACTGCCTAGAAACTGTAGTTTTATTGGCCATTTTGGGTCAATTCCAAACTCCTTGATCCCCCTCTCTTAAAACCCGATTGCCTCATGATTTTGGCATCTTTTCAGACTTGTTGGCTGTTGGTGAAGCACCCACCAAGAGGAGAAAACGCTGAGAGAAGAAAGGAGCCACTTTTGAGATTTTAAGTTTTTTCTTCAGATTATTTGTTAAGATTTCTGCTTTGCCGCCTACTTTTTAGCATTTTCCAGCTTGCAAAACTTGATATCTGTATTAGGAACTGTATTTAGAACACATCTAGAGCCTGTTTACTGCATTTCCTGTGTTGCACTTATTTTAAAATCGTTTTTTTCTTAAAATTTGCATTTTAACTGTCTCTGGCCAAGCACTCAAGTGTGGGGTCATTTATTGCACTGTTCTAGCTTGTTCCTACTTGTGTATCTCTGCTATCTTTAAATAAAACAAACAAACAAAAAAAAATCTTGCTTTTTTCCCACTTTCTGATATTTAAAAAAGTTCAGTTACAGATTTGCTGTTCTGAACTGTTTGTAAGTTTCTTGGAGGCCATTGCTTGCTTGGGCTAAAGGGAAGCCTCTGTGTTCATCAGTGGCAGAGGTAAACACTGAACAGCCTGCCTGCCCCTGTGGGAGTGGTTACTGCCTAGAAACTGTAGTTTTATTGGCCATTTTGGGTCAATTCCAAACTCCTTGATCCCCCTCTCTTGCTCGTTTTTACGCATAGCGCAGCATCGGGCAGCGCCACTTAATCAGGTTTAAACTATTCCCAGCTCCACAAAGTCTGCTCTTCACTTTTTCCCTTAGAACTGTTCCAAATCTCAAAGTAAGCATTCTATTTTCCTTCTAAAACCCAGCAGTAGCTAGGATAAGTGTCTTATAAGTAAACACTAATAAACTAAAGCACTACACCCTCTTATACTCCCTTTAAGGACTTGGCTCCCTATTGGTCCTTTCTGATCAAGTCAAAAAGTAATTCCTTATACTATTCCGGCATGTCCAAAAGTCAGTTTCAGGTTTACTCTCCAGTCCAGCTGGTGAATATGGGAATCTTGAGGCAATGTTACAACTGCCTTATGTACATAGACCACCCTCTCCTCTTCCCAACAAGCTCAGATATATGTGAGAGATGCAACTATATAGCCAAACTGGAGGCTGAGCTCTCTCAACATAGTACTGGCACTGTCAGTCTGGAGGAGAAGGTAATCACACACACCACAAATCCAGTCTCACATAGACCTATCGCAACAGCAAACCAAACACATAAACACACAAAAACATACTCGGAGGCTCTAAATAAAAATCTGCCCAAGCAACAGAGACCTCCAAAACAGACATCCAAGCAACTGCTACCCCCCAACAATACCCACGTAACACATAGTTCACAAAGTCAGTGTGCCACACAGTCACAGCCCTTAAGGCTAAACAACACACCTAATACACTTGTAATAGGTGACACTATTGTCAGACACACTGACGTCCCTCTCACCAGGCTGAACAAGGAGAAGGTCACTGTAAGCTGCCTGTCGGGTGCTAGGATCCGCCACATAACACAAGCACTCAGGTCACTCCAAAGCAAGTACAAATATGACTCCGTCATTGTCCATGCTGGTGTGAATGACCTGAGACGTACCTCCCTGGATTACATGAAAAGAGACATAGAGAAGCTCTCTGATCATGTGGCCCAGGCCGGTATGACCCTGACCTTGAGTAGCATCTTACCCTCACCAAGAATGATACCACAGTATAAAGACAAAATGATCAATTTCAACAATTGGCTAAAGTACTGATGTCACTCAAAGGGGATCCAGTGTCTGTCAGCCTGGGATGACATGCTTGACAAGCCACGTTGTTTCGCTAGGGACGGCTTGCACCTGTCACCCCTGGGTTTTCGAATACTGGCCAAGGCTCTTGCCACCCCCTGACGTTTTAGGCAAGGCTCAAAAGACAAACCCACCTCCTTAGACAACACAAGGAAAAAGAAACTAAGGGTAATGCTGCTCAACGCCAGAAGTCTAAACCTCAAGATGCATGCACTCGAGGCTCTCCTCAGTATGGAGAATATCGATATCTGTGCAGTAACAGAAACCTGGTTCAAGGCTCCCGAGAGCACCCCAGCACTACCAGGCTATACCTCATACCATGCTTTTTGGCCCCAAAACTCGGACCGAACCACAAGAGGAGGGGGAGTATCCATATTCATCAAAGATACCCATACCTCCAGGCTGGTGGCACTGCACGAAGCATCTGAGACCATCCATGTGCAACTAACAGTGGGCAAAACTGCCTTCCAGTTTATAGCCTGCTACAGACCACCCTCCCAAACTCAGGAACCCCACTCGGCCTTCCTGAAGACACTGGAGAATATGAAGGTCTCTCCAAACACCATTATAGTGGGTGACTTTAACTACCCAAACATAGACTGGGAGCACTACTCAAGCTCCAACATCCTATCCCAACGGTTCCTAGAATTTATAAACTCAAATGCTATGGAACAACTGGTCACCACTCCCACAAGAGGGGAAAACATATTGGACCTGATCATCACCAACATGGAGACTCTATGTTCCATACCAGAGGTATACCCCTCATTGGTAAGATCTGACCATAAATTAATCACTATGGACATCCATATCCCATCCCCACCCCCAGCAAAGGAAATCACGATAAAAAACTTCTCAAAAGCAAACTTCCCACTTCTCAAAACCGAGGTGGAATCCTTCAAAGCCCCAGGGCCAGTGGAAAATATGGCCCAAACCGCAGAATCCTTTACAAATGCATTCTATGGATACCTACAGGAATGCATGGATCGTGCTATCCCAAATAAAACCAAGACACACTCCTCCAAAGGCAGGAGACCTGTCTGGTGGACCCCAGCCATAAATAAGCTGTACAACAGAAGGAGGAAACTACTACATGATAGAGCAAAATCCCTGAAAGGGAAGGCAACTCTGATTAGTACTAGCAAGAAACTACGATCCCTCATAAAATCATCTAAGGCCAGCTTCGAAAGAAAAATTGCACAAGATGCTAAAGATAATCACAAGGCTTTCTTTAGTTATGTCAGAAACCTGGGTGGAAACTCCCAGATATGCTCTGAGTTAGTGCAAAATGACAAAAAATACACTGAACCCACAGACATTGCCAACATCCTGGCAGACAGGTTCAGTGCAAACTCCCCCCCCTCCAAATGGGCAAATGACTATCCCAACAGAGTGTAGCCTCCCTGATATCACAGATGCACAGGTGAGAGCTGCCCTCTCCAAAGCAAAAAACACAGCATCAGTGGGACCGGTCGGTGTCCCGGGCTGCGTTTTACATGAGCTCCAAGAAGAACTGAACCCTCACTTAAAATCACTGTTCAGTCTCAGCCTTACAACTGGATATGTACCCAAAGAATGGCATACAGCAACAGCGGTCCCACTCCATAAAGGCGGTGCCACAATGGACCCCAGAAATTATGGCCCTATAAGCCTAACTAGCCTGGTCTGCAAAGCTATGGAGCGTATCATCATGGAACTCATAAACAAAGACATTGGGAACCTCCAAACACTGGATCCTACCCAATTCGGGTTTGCTAAGGGCAGATCTTGCCTCTTGAACCTGGTCAATTTCTTTGAAACAGTCACCAAGGCCATAGACAAAGGGAAGGTAGTCCATACAGCCTACCTTGACCTTGCAAAAGCCTTCGACACAATACCCCACTCGGGCATCATAAATAAGCTCACCAGCTTAAATATCAACCCCTATGTCACAAGATGGGTTGCAAACTGGCTTAGGGATAGAACCCACATGGTCAAAATTGCAGGTGCCATGTCAGACTCTAAACCAGTTACAAGTGGCATCCCACAAGGCTCAGTTCTGGGACCTCTCTTGTTCGGTATATATTTCTCTGAGGTACAGGCTAACACAGAAGGACTATGGCTGACAAAGTTTGCAGATGACTGCAAACTGGGGGCCATAATCGACTCACCTGCTGACACAAGCATCCTCCAAAAAGTCTCAGAGAGACGGATAACTGGTGCCAGAGCCATGGCCTAAAGCTAAATGCCAAAAAGTGCATAGTCATACCCTTTGGGAAAAACAAAGTGCCCACAAATTACCACAAAGGTGGTAATCCATTAAGTACGGAAGAAGTAATTAGGGATTTGAGGACCCAAGTAGATTGCAATCTCTCCTTTGACAATCACATTGCCAAAGTGGTTAGAAAGACATTCTATATAGCCCACCTTATCACGAAGGGGTTCACATCTAGATCAAGAGAGGTTATTGTGCCCCTCTACTCATCAGGCCCATAATTGAATACAATGCCCCATTTGGGAAGTACATTACCCGACACCTGCTACAACTAGAAAGATCCCAAAAGTACCTCACCAAGAGGATCAAGGGACTCAAACAGATGCCCTACACAGTTAGGCTAAAGAAACTCCAGCTATACTCAGTTGCTTACCGCCTACTCAGAGGCGATCTGTGCCTGACATATAAAGCCATGTCCAACCCAGAATTAATGGACATGCTCCATCTCAAGAAATCCAAATCCATCAGAACTACACGCTCCAGTGACTTAAACCTCAGCACAGAAATAAATAGAACATGCTGGAGGGACAGATTCATATCCCAGAGGCTCCCCTCACTCTGGAACAAAATCCCAATCCATGTCAGACAGAGCCCTTCAATGACCCTCTTCAAGAAGAATCTTGACGCTTAGATGGGAGATCGTAAATTTACCCCTGGGATCTCTTCTGTGTCACTGCTAGACAGAGGCACGGTAAACTAACCTTAAATGGGCTGTCTTCTGTGACCTACTATATAGAGGCACAGTCAACTAATCTAAGAAGGGTGGCGAAAGCCAAACACACTCTGGCTAGGCTTGTAAATGCCCTAGGGCAGATAGCCTAGTATCAACCTATGAACCTATGAACCTATGATTGTTTTTTTTTGTGGAAGGAACCAATTTTATTGGGTTGTGGGATATATGGGTAGTGTTATGGAAGGGTGGGAACTAGGGGTAGGGTAGGGGAGCTGAGTGATTTTGAGCATTAATGAGGCAAACAAAGCAGGTTGAAAACTTGGCAAAGAGAAAAGAGAAAAAAAAAGATCAGTAACTGAACTTAAACAGACACAGATCTACTGAGAAAGTGATAAGTAAAGTGAACAGTGCACTTTAAAAAGCCTCTGTGCCAGTAGATGAGACTCTTGATTTTGTTGCTTTAGAACACAGTTTTAGTAGAAGAGTTAATTCAATATAAATTTAACCTTAATAATGGTGATATATAATTGTAACATTTTTGCTTGAAGGTTTGAATAACTGTGAAATGGTAAGGAGGTTGCTTGAATTGCAAAGTCCAAACGCTAACCTCCCCTCCCTCTGCCCAAAGATCAAAAATGCAAGACTGCAACTATGTAAAAATACTGGGTCAGAAGTGAAAGTGGTTACACAAGAATCTGGAGAACAGGAGAAATAAACTTAAGGAAGGGAGATAGTAGACTGCTAAAAACAATCAATGGAGTACAGTTGAAGGAGAAAGTACCAAATGGGACCACTATGGTCACAAAAAATAGAGCTATTATGGTGGGCAAAGTTCTTTGTTTTAAGCTGCCCAAATATTTATAGTATAGCTTACAGACTGGTGTTCAGACTGCAGACTTCACTGTTACATACATATCTATTTGCTTGCAGGGACAATTCTATAGAAACCCAATTCAAGTATTTTAACTTACATTCTGACAGGCTCTTTTTGGCAGTGAAAGAACTTGATAGGGCTACAGGATCGCTACAGTTTATATTACTTTTCTAGATGTTGTAACACCAGCTGTAAATAGTTATGCTAATATAATAAACATTCAGTCCTTATAAAACACAATAGAGTTCTGAGGACAAATATTGGTCACTATTACAAAAATTGCTAACACAAATCAACTAAAGTACAAACAATGGTTGTAAGTTATACTTAGTAGAAGGTACATTTACAGGTAGAAATTAGGTTCAGTAACAATCTATGCAAGCAACAACGTCTGCAAAGCACCAGTAAGATAAACACAAATACTTGGTAAAGTATATATAACATAAACTTTAATCATGTGATTGTCTTTTATTACTTACCCTATTACTCCTTTGCACCCTGCTGGGGGGTGATGACAGAGTGTGGGGTGAGTCAGGCATGCAGCAAAGTAGTGAGTGAAGCAGTAGAAAGGAAACACATGGAAATTACTCCAGAAGCAAGCAATAGGCTCTGTGTGATTAGCAAAGGCTACGCCCCACCCACAAAAATAAAAAAAAATGAGAAAAAGTAAGCCAAAATACAGGAATACAGCTCTGGGAAAATACTGGCTTAGAACTGAAAGTGGTTACACAAGTATCTGTGACAAAGGAGGAATAAACTTAAGGAAGGGAGACAATAGATTGCTAAAAACATCAACGGAGTACAGTTGAAGGAGAAAGTGCCAATGGGACTGCTCTGCTCTAAGAAAACAGAGCTATTATGGTAGATAAAGTACTTTGTTTTAGGCTGCCAAAATATGTATAATATAGCTCACAGACTGGTGTTCAATCTGTAGACTTCACTGTTACATAAATATCTATTTGCTTGCAAGGACACTTTTATACAAAAATATAATCACAGTTTTCTATATTAAAGAGGCAGTTGAGTGCATGCAGCATGTGGTGACGGTGCACAGATACTGGCTCACAGCTGAAAGTGGTTTAACAACTGTCTTGGGCAAGGAGAAATAAGAAAGGAAGTGAGATCAAGGGTGACTTTCTTAAAGGCTTGCAGTTCCAGTGAAGCAAGACAGGAGGATATAAATAATGGGAGTAGCAAGTCTAGAATAAGTGAATTAAATATAAAAAAAGGAAATAGTTTGAGTAAGCGCAGTAAGAGTAAATGTCAATGTGTGTTAGGGAGTAGAGAGTAAAAGCTGACCATCAGGATGTCTGTGAAGGAGGGTTTATAGACTGTAAGGCTATTGTTTACAAACTAGGGCACTGAAGCACTTGTCTTCAGAATAGTTAATATACAGGCTAAAATTCATGCAGAAAAGACTGGCTGTCTAGCACTTACTTAAAACACAAAGGCAGAGGTGGTACAAAGTTTGTTCAGAATAAATGGTGGGTGGATGGAGTGGACTCTGACTTTTGGATGAGCCTGCTGTATGTATGCTTTAGGGATGTTTCCAGTGACCTTAAAGCACAAGGGTAGAGGTGGTACAATATTTGTCCTAGATAAATGCTAGGTGGATTGAGTGGACTCAGACTGCTTTTTGGATGAGCTTAAACTTAAAGCACAAGGGCAGAGATATGTATCTAATACATATGTATACACACATATGTACCTGTATTTTATATATATATATATATATATATATATATATATATATATATATATACACACACACACACACACACACACACACACACACACACACACACACACACACACACACACACACACACACACACACACACACACACACACACGTATATATATATATATATATATATATATATATATATATATATATATATATATATTTGAAATACTGAAATCTCAAAATTCAGTATTTTGAACCTACAAGGCCGCAGACTCACATTTTCGAAACCGTCAGAAGCGCGAAATTCAAAATACCGAAGCATGGATCTTTTGAATTTCTGCTTCCGGCGGTATGGTGTGTGGATGTTTGGGTTTAATTTTGGTAAGTTTGTGTGTGTGAGTATGTTGGTTAGGGGTTTAGTATGTAAGTGTGTGTTGTGACTGTTATGTGTGTGTTTGAGGGACTGTAGGATGTGTGTGTGTGAGTTCAGTTTGTGTTTCTGTTTGTGCGATCTCGGAGTTAGAATATATAAGTGGGGGGGTGAGGGGCACAACCCCCCAAATGGGGAGTGCAGGGGGGCTTGCCCCCTTGCTTATACGTAGTTTAGATTACTTTGTTTGGCTGTAGGGGGATTTGTGTGTATGTTTATGTGTGTACTGTATGTGTAGCGTAATTACAGGATTTTGAATTTCGCGGTTGTGTATTTTCGAAGTTGTGAATTGTGGTTGGGTTTTCGGCTTTGTGGTTTTGAAATACTGAATTTTGAGATTTCAGATTTTTGAAATTACAAAGTGGACCCATATATATATATATATATATATACACATACATACACACATATATAAAAAAGTCCAAGTACCACATTTCACGGAGCACAGCAAAAGATGTATCCCAAAACCACTGCTTTTTATTCAGCACTTAAAACATAAACACTGCCAATATATACCATGTGTTTTTGTCTTGCAAAGCATAGACTTCATCAGATGAATGAACAAGATAAAATCCCATGCGCCAATATATACTCAGTTAAAACTAAATAGCCAATAGGAAAATATACCTAATAAATCAAGTAAGACCAAACTTCAATAAAAAATCCATAAAATCAAAATGTAATAGTAAAATTCCACTAATAGTCACTATGTAAGAAATTTTTAAAAACACTTAATAGTAATGCATGCATTATATTACACAGAATAAACAAAGACTGTTTAAATAATAATAAAATGGTCAATAGTGACATCTAGTGGTCTAACCAATGCATACAATAAAAATATTGTAACTAGACTGTATATATCTTAAGCAAAAGTTGATTTCACTAAACCTTCACCAGAAAATACAACAACCATAATATTTAACTAAACCCTCTCATTTTATTTCACAAATAACAGTGTCAGGTAAAACCAAGTAACTAATGTCCCATTACAACTTGGCTGCCCTCAGTTTTAAAAGGGGGGCGGGGGCTGTACTAATGTCCTCATTTAACCCTGGGAATCTTCCTGCATCAAGGGTAACTCGCCAAAAAGTTCCCTATATTCCAGTCTTGTCTCCCAGGGACAATTTTAAAATTTCTTAGATGGTGACTATTGGTGGAATTTTACTACCACATTTTGATTTTATGGATTTTTTATTGAAGTTTGGTCTTAA